>NC_058053.1:814887-1114887 GCF_020085105.1 Siniperca chuatsi
TATTGGAGAAATATGATCTCTTTTCCTAGTACACGTGTTGCACTATTCTGGATCAACTGGAGAGTCTTAAGGGACTTATTCGGGCAGCCGGATAATAAGGAACTGCAGTAGTCCAACCTAGAAGTAACAAATGCATGCACTAGTTTTTCTGCATCATTTTGAGACAGGATGTGCCTGATTTTTGCAATGTTGCTTAGGTGAAAGAAGGCAGTCCTTGAAGTTTGTATCACGTGGGAGTTAAAGGATAAATCCTGATCAAAGATAACTCCGAGGTTCCTTACAGTGAAGCTCGAGGCCAGGACAATACCATCTCTAGAGCAACTATGTCTTTAGATAATTTGTCTCAGAGTTATTTGGGGCCAAGTACAATAACTTTTGTCTGAGTTTAACATCAGAAAATTGCAGGTCATCCAGGTTTTTATGTCCTTAAGGCATGCTTGAAGTTCAGCTAACTGGTTAGTTTCATCTGGCTTGATCGATAGATATAATTGGATATCATCCGCATAACAATAAAAGTTTATGGAGTGCTTCCTAATAATATTGCCTAAAGGAAGCATATATAAGGTGAATAGAATCGGTCCAAGCACAGAACCTTGTGGAACTCCGTGACTAACTTTGGCGTGCACGGAGGACTCACCATTAACATGTAAAAACTGATATCGACCTGATAGATAGGATTTAAACCAGCTTAGTGCGATTCCTTCAATGCCAATTGAATGTTCCAGTCTCTGTAATATTCAGCAAGGTTCCTGTGTTTGAAGATAAATCATTACTGGTTGAGGGCAGGACATGATGAATTTTTTCTCTAATAGTTCAAATTTTATTATTAAACTCATTAAGCTCATGAAGTTATTACTACAGAGGGCTATAGGAATATATGGCTCAATAGAGCTATGATTCTCTGTCAGCCTGGCTACAGTGCTGAAAAGAAACCTGGGGTTGTTTTTTTATTTTCCTCTATTAATGATGAGTAGTAGGCTGCTCAGACATCACAGAGGGCTTTCCTTTCAAGCGTGTTTGGGGGTTATACCATGGAGCTAACCTTCTTTGTTTTATTGTCTTCTTTTTTAGAGGGGCGATAGAATCAAGTGTCGTTTGCAGCACTATCAACATGATGGTCAATTTGGGAGGGGCTGAAATTAGCATATGAGTCCTCTGTTATATTGAGACATAGCATTGAATTAAATGCAGATGGGATCCCTTCCTTAAAGTTAGCTACAGCACTATCAGATAGACATCTAGAGTAGGAGTTTTTGCCTAATGGCATGTAGTCTAGTAATAAGAGTTCAAAAGTTATTAAATAATGGTCCAATAATGAAGTATTCTGTGGAAAGACTATTAAATGTTCAATTTCAATGCCATATACCACAACAAGGTTGAGGGTGTGGTTAAAACAGTGAGTGGGTTTATGTACACTCTGACAAAAGCCAATCGAATCTAACAATGAGATTAATGCAGTACTATCATTTTCAACGTCCACATGAATATTGATACAATAACCTACAATAATTACTTTATCTGTTTTAACGACTAAACTTGATCAAAACTCAAACTCAACTCAAGAATTCAGAAAAAGAACCATGAGCACGGTACACTATAACAAATAGAATTGGCTGTCGTGTTTTCCAGATTGGGTGTGAAAGACTAAGAACGAGGCTTTTGAATGAGTTATAATTTAGTTTAGGTTTAGGGTTGATTAATAGGCTTGAGTCGAAGATGGCTGCAACTCCACCTCCTAGGCCGATGCCTCGAGGAACGTGAGTATTAATATTACTGGGCGGAGTGCATTCATTTAGGCTAACGTATTCTTCATGACCCAGCCAGGTTTCAGTAAGACAAAATAAGTCAATATGATACTCTGATATTAAATCATTCACTAGTAGATGACAGAGATCTGATGTTTAAAAGTCCACATTTAATTCTCCTATTTTGTTGTGCTATTTCAGCATTTTTGTTTAGGTTTTTATGTATAATATTATTATTAAAGAGTATTGAATTGCAATTTTTAAAGAGAAAATTGCAATGAGATAACTTCTGTTATGAATTGGCGGTATATATTTAAAATTGAATTATATATAACTTCTCTTCTGTTAACTTTTGGTTTTATTCATTTAAGTGGTCGGGGTCAGACACCGTTACTAAGGAATTTTGGGTGGGTAATTGCTCTGGAAGCGCAGAGAACCATGTAGGACTGCAACTCCTCCTCCTGGTCTGAACTCTGAGTTGTCATGGTTTTGGTCCACTAATAAAATCAGTCAGATTACTAGATATGAGAGCTGCTCCATCCAAAGTGGGATGAAATCTGTTTCTCCTAATCAGATGTTCCCCAAAAGTCTACAAACCCCACATCGTTTGCTGGATACCACCTTGACAGCCAGCGGCGGAATGAAGCCATGCGGCTAAACATGTCATCACTGGTCAGGTTTGGCAGTGGCCCAGAGAAAACTACGGAGTCCAACATTGTCTTTGCATATGTACATACCGACTCAACATTAACTTTAGTGACCTCTGATGGGTGTAATCGGGAGTTGTATAGCTAATCGAATAGCTAAACATTTGACACATAGAGCAGGAGAGTGAGAGGGAGAGATAGAAGCCATTGCTAACTGCTAAGCTAAAGAACGGTAGCTAGCAAAACTGAATAGCGTGTAAACTGTGGGATTAGCGAGAAAGTCATTAAAAGAAGGAGAGAGCTATGAGTGCTTGAGCAGAACTAGTGTACATTTAAATTTATAGCAGATAGTTACTCACAATAATAAAGAATCGGAAAAAATGAATTGTGATGAGCTAGAGCAGCAAAAATAAGCGAAAAACTGTCTGGAACATGTATACTCCGTATATTGAATAAATTGAAATTGCTCTACAAAGTTGGGGGAAAAAAGTGATGTCTGGCGACAGTGTAAGTGTGGCAGCATACTTAACCATGACAATGTACACTGGCAATGGCGTAGCCAATCTACACATAGATGTCACACAACAATCTCCTTCTGTAGGTAATCCGTGGCCCTATCCACACCCCATAGACAGGTATGCTGCAGAGATACTTGCTCAACTGCGGCCACCTCGATTTCGTGAGGTTATCGTTGCCCACGTGTGCATGACGTCAGAGCAAGTCAGGATCAAGTCGGACACAAAATAATATAGCTAAAGAAACCAGTATTATGGATGAATTAAAGACATTAATGGCTAATGATAATCTTTCAGAGGAAGAAGAAATAAAAATTAAAAGACTGAAGGAGAACATAGATAACATATACAGTGTTGGGCAGTAGTGGCGCTGCAAGTAGCAGCGTTACTAGTAGCGTGGTGGTAGCGTTGCTGTTTTCAGTAGCTTAGCTCTTTTATTGATCAAGTAGTGCAGTAGCGTCCACACAAGCTAATGTTACTTCTCCCCAAGCATTTCGAGTAAACTTGAGCATTTCTGAAAAATCAATCGCAGCAGAGCTTTCTGCTGTTGTCTGAAATAAAACTGCTAAGGATCAGTAAGTGACGCCACTGTCTACACGGAAGTGTGTGTAGCTGACAGAAGCACTTCCATATGACGTGATATCACGTACGAATCCTTGGGCTGATGTCTACGATGTCTGCTGCAGTGGAATACAGACATGCGAGCTTGAGTTTACACAGTCAGGTGTAAGCTAACACAACTATCACCAACCAAGCTAACCATCACAATTCAGTGCAGTCTGCAAACACCAGACAGCAACGTGTTTGTGTTAGATTTGAGTCAATTAAAGAATGTACACTCACTATCTCAGAACACTTTAAGATGAAATGTGAACAATCATTACAAAACTCGAAATATCAGAGGCAATTCACTCAATGAAAAAAGGGAAATCACCAGGCATTGATGGGCTTTCTGTTGAATTCTATGTACATTTTTGGGATATCATTGAAAGTCCTTTATTGGAATTATTTAAAGAATGTATTTTTAGAAAATAAATATCCACAACTATGAAACAGGGCATAATAACTCTAATCCTCAAGCCTGATAAAGATCATTTACTGATAGAAAATTGGAGACCTCTTGTGCTCCTAAACATAGATTACAAGATTATCTCTTTAATATTTGCCAAATGTTTAAAGAAAGATCTTGACAAGATTATAAGTGAAATGCAAACGGGCTTTATGACAAATCATCCCATAAGTTCTAATATTAGACTTGCCCTTGCTTTACTGGATTAGTCTGATAACATTGAAACTGATGGTAGTATTTCTTGACTTTTATAAGGCATTCGATACCGTAGAACATTGTTTCTTATTTAAAGCACTCCAAACTTTTGGTTTTTGCCATAACTTTGTATTGACAGTTGAAATGTTTCATAAGAATATTGACAGTTGTGACATGCTGTACACTACAAAAGGTTTCCTGTTTGGAGATCAGTTAGTCAAGGATGTCTAATTTCAGATTTTTTGTTTGTGAACGTGGTTGAATTACTGTCATTGCATACTTTACATTTTATCATGTTTAAAACTCAATAAATCTAAATGTGAAATTTTATGCTTGTATTAGACTGCGGAAAAAACTTTATGTAATATACCTGTTAAGACATGTGTCAAATATCTAGGTATTCATGTCTGTAAGAACTTCTTGGAGTGCCAACTGCTTAATTTCTCCCCCAAACTGAAAACGACTAAAACAATACTGAACTAGCTTCTTAGAGATTTATCAATCTTAGAAAGGCTTCTTTTGTCTGAAGCTGAAGGGATCTCAAGATTTGTCTACCCAGCCCTTTCCTTCAATGTGCAGGACTCAACATGTAAAGACATAAATAACATATTTATACATCTTTGTGTGGAAAAAGACTTTGAGAATTATATATTGTGCAAAACAACAATGCAAATTCATTGAAGGGAAAAATATTATCACTTATTTTGAATGTAATGATATCAATTTATGTACTATTAACTTTTTCATTTTATTAGGGAAATTTCATATTCATAAAACTACATTTTGTTTCTAATTGAAATTGAATGTTATTTTGAGTCCCTTAAATGTGTAACAAATAAGAAATGCACATCAGTAACTTAAATTTTGTCACCAAAATTAATCTTAATTTTTGTATTATATCACCTTCTGATGTAGCTGTTATTTCTTTCTGTCTTTCTTTTTGTTAAATTAACTGGTATGACTGATTGATTGTACATATGTTATAATCAAATTGATCGCCGGTGATCAATTCTGCTCAAGCCTAGCTCATCTCGATTGAGCCTGGTAGACCCCATGGATGTATAAAGAGAATTTTAATTTCAATTTTGACCCGTAACACAACAGATGTAACAATAATTGCTCATTTTAACATATTGGAAAATACAAACAAAAAAACTTTGATGTTTGGACTGCAGTGTCAGGTCTCCTCTGCTTCCCCCTCGCTTATAAGCACCATTGCTCTGTTTGGGACTCTCTCTACTCCAGGATGCTTCTTACCGAAAAGCTTAGGGAAGTGGTTGTGAGCTGCCCCTTATCGGAGGTGGTGAATTTAATATTTGTGCCACACAATGGTGAGGTTTATGCCTGATCAGAAGTGTTTTAAAACAGTTAGTTTTGGTTTTCCACCAAGAGCAGTGCACATCCGCTTCCCTAAACTTTGTCCCATCCAGAGACAGTTCCAAACGGGGTTAAGTGTCTGAAAGATGGTCATGTCACTGTGTTGGTCTGAATGGGATACTGTCAAATTAGCCAATCTGGGCAATAACATAATGCACAGCATACTATATATGTATAATTATTATTTTTAATTATAATATATAAAAGAAACTTTAATAAAGAAGTTTGACTACACAATATTTTCAGTCAGCATTAAGGTAAAGAAACCCAGACAAATACGTACTTTTATTTATTTATTTTTATAGTATATTCTATACATTTATATTTTGGGGGGAAAATGCTCACCCATCAACCCATTCATTAAAAAACCCTGCAGAATAGACTGCAGAAGCCAGGGTGCGAGCCACAAAATTTTACTGCAATAAAACTTCTCTGACTCATCTAGAGATTTGAATGAGGCTTTTAGATTACTGTAGCAAGGCAAATCAACACTTACCAACATAATGGACGTCCAACCCCACTTTCCCGCGGGCTGCAGCCAGGACCTCTAGGTACTTGAGACGGTTGGTACGCGTTGGTTGGTGAGAACTGCAGTTGTAGTGGATTTTTATTTCCCAACAGCCACGTACACACTCGAAAACAAACTTTGACAAGGTGAGATTCATGCTTTGTCTGAAGTATTTTCAAACAGTATATTTCGGTTTTAGAAGAAAAGACTTTAAGGATTGGACTAACTGGTTGGTTTGACAAATGCATGTCTGGTTAACTGCCCCTCTTCTGTTAAAGAGCATTGTACAGCTGCTTCCCTAAGATTTTCTGTGAGAACTATAGAATGGGGCTAGTTGTCAGATAAATAAACTGAAGCAACAAGTAAACTGATCTGTCCCAAATTGGACGCACTCACATAAACTGCCAGAACCTTCCAGTTGTACTTTAGTACAGTAAAAGAGTACGGTCTAGATCTGCTCTATATGAAAAGTGCAGTGAGATAACTTCTGTTATGAATTACTACAATTACTATTCGACCATTTAAAAAAATAATAATTCCACATGGTCTTTGCATTGTGCCTCCCTCTCCCCCCACTCCCCAAACCCCACTCCCCCATCTCTCTCTCAAAATCTCTCTCAAAATCTCTCTCTCTCTCTCTCTCTCTCTCTCTTTTAAAAAACACGGCAGCGGCGGATGGCCGCCCACCATTGAGTCTGGTTCTGTCCGAGGTTTCTGCTAAAGTTTTTTCTTGCCACTGTCACCAAATGCTTGCTCATGGTGGGATTTGTTGGGTCTCTGTAAATATTATAAAGAGTACGGTCTAGACCTGCTCTATAGGAAAAGTGCAATGAGATAACTTCTGTTATAAATTGGCGCTATATAAATAAAATTTAATTGATTTGAATTGGTGCTATATAAATAAAATTGAAGTGAATGAATAAATGTACTTAGTTACTTTATGTGTCAAATATCTTCATTGACTTTGATGAGTGTAACTGCTCTTCACTAACTGTTGGAGCCAATCTTCTACGTCTGAACTTTCTGAATTTCAAACGATCTGTAAAGTCACTGGACATTAAAGGCGGGGTATGCGATTTTAATTCACTACACATCTTTTTGTCAAATTCAGCGAATATCTCCTCACAGTCCGCTAGCTGTCCGTTCTGTGTGTGCACTGAAAAATCTGGTGTTTGAACACAGACCTGGCTCTGTAAATGGGAAACCAACAAAGTGCGTCAGACCGGGCCACATAACACTATTTCAGCCATGATTTGTGTGTCAGGCAACGTTAAATGACTTGCCTACGGACATTCATCTTACTTTCTAGTTTGCCAAAATATGCTGTTGTTGTGCTGTTAGCTACAGTAGCAGGAGAGTTGTGAGTATTGCTGTCTGGAGCTGCTGTGCTAGCTCTGGGAAACCATCTCGTTCCTCTCTGGCTAATAGCTTCGCAACAGCAACTGTAGGGACAGTTTTCTAACCCACAACCTAGCTAATCTTAGTTACATTATTTGCTGTGTCGTTGTTCGCTCTATATCATGGTATTTGTCATGGTATTGGATTTCTCCAGAATCGCATACCACACCTTTAAAATCATAACTTGTAGTACTTCTCCATGTTTGCTGAGTTTCTCTGTGATTTGACCTCCACCTCCTGTGTCACCACAGTAAGACTCAGTGCAGCTCAGGGAAGGTGACCGCTCTGAAATGTCTGGGTGAGAAAACATACTGCAGACTGAGTGATCTATTAAGTCATGATGGAGTCGAAAAGAGCAAATGTGCTCTTGCATGTGCATACGTTCTTGCATGGCATGCAAATGTGTTTTCTTCTGTGTGTGTTTTTGTTGAAGTGTATGTAGGTATGTGTTGCAACATTTGCCTGCTAAGACAAGTAGTCTGTATTTATAAATCACCCCAATGTGAATAACTCACAACTAAATTTCATGGTGTTCATATGAAACACATTTTTAACCTGCAAACAGCAAGGGTTTAATGTAATTACATAACAAATATGGAAACTGTTTGTGTGCATGAGTGTGTTTATATGGCTTTTATGTATTTGTGCATATATGTCTGCATGTACTAGGATTAAACTAGTATGTATTTATGAAGGTTGATACTGATACTTTTAGTTAAAACTTCTCATAGCCGATAATTTGGATTAATATTTTCAAGCTTTAAAGGGGCACTCCACCGATTTTACACATAAAGATCAGATGACTTGTCAGGAGGTGCACTATGCCTGTGAAAACAGTTGTTGTTAAAATGTACGATCTTGAGACCCAAAAGCAGCACACGGAGTAGGTTTGACAGTTTACAACACAGGGAGGTTTATTGAAAAGTTCAAAACAAAAACCAGAAATCCAGATCTGGATTGAGCTGGACTCCCAGTGGCTGCAATGATCCAGGTGGATCAGGAGCAGGTGTGTTTCCGGGTGTCCAGCTGGGTTTCTGGGCAAGCGGAGCAGGCAGAGTAGGTAGGCTTAACGTGGTCGGTGTGGAGTGAGGAGCTGGAGGCTGAGGACTGATTGGAAACCAGTGTGCATGGCTGGCTGAGATCACAGGCGGCGGACAATCTGAAGGACAGGCAAAAAACAGGGTCAGGCAGGAATACAAGCGAAGCACAGAAACAAGAACTAGAAAGTTTGGCCTTAGCTTAGCACCACTGAAGTGCACTGAATGATCTGGTAAAGACTGGAGAGGTGAGCCGGGTTGATATACTGCGTGTCTTGATTGTAGATGAGTAGCAGTTATGCCAGTGATCTCAGCAGCAGGAGGGAGACCGTAACGGCATGCCCAGAAACACACACACACCCACACACGCTCTCATACACAGGGGATGGGGGGGGAAACAACAAAAACACTAGGAGCAGGGGAAAGAGATACTCTGACAGTTGTATAATTTCTTCTGTGGTTCTGAAAGAGCTTTGTCAAGTTTGCGGAAAACCCCTGATAATGTCATCAGCTGATTTTGATCATTCTTTTTTTAATGTCTCTTGTGAGTCCCCCAACATCATAGAGGTGCAATACTAAATCACTACAGTGCCCCATTAGATTAATCCTTTTCATGTAAATAAACTTAAGTTTCAAATGTTTTCCTTGAGATTTCCTGAGTGGTCAGGCTGGTAAAAACCTCTGAACATATCATGCGACCGTGAAACTCTCCACTGAAATAGCTGAAACAACAGAGAATTTATTTTATTGATAGCAGCTCTCCAAGGCAAAGTGACTGACCCACAGCAGCTATTCAGTGGTAGGAGAAACTCAGGAACGGACTGGCTGTTACTGACTGATTTTTAGTAAAGGCCAGTATCAGCCCTCAAGGACATAGTGTTAATCCACTGCATGTGAATTAGTATTGTGTTTGCATTCATGCCTTAGAGGTGCACGAGCTGACCTATGACCCTCCACACATCTGTCCTCAGAGTGCGGCTCCAGGCCTCAATACAACACTCGTATCGTCGGAGGTAACATCTCCAAGCCGGGTCAGTTCCCATGGCAGGTCAGCCTCCACTTTAGCAGTGAACACCTGTGCGGAGGCTCCATCATAACATCAAGCTGGATCCTCACTGCAGCACACTGTGTGTATGGGTGAGTCACACATGCAAACTCAAACAATCTACATATGAGATGTTATACTGTGCAAGCATCCAGAGGAGACACCTAATATGGCAAATTACCAATTGGTTTGTGTATAGTTGCTAATTAAAGCTCAACAATGGGTACGTTTTAGAGAGAAAAGTATGCCTTATGTCTTCTCCGTTAAAATCACTAAATTTGACAAGAGGACAAGGGACTTATTACTGGGCACAGTATGTTAACAGCACAGTTATTCTCCTAAAAATAAGTTGCAACTGAACATCAATCAAAGATGATGCAGGAAAGGATTATATAGTATCTGGGGCCATATTCACAAAACATCCTAATGAGCTCCAAACTAGCCAAGTATTAATTCCTGAAATTAATGGGCATGTTAGTCCTAACTTTAAGACTACTTACTCTTAAGTGTCTTAAGTTTCTGGTCCAAGAGTGTTTCACAAAGCATTTTAGAGCTAAAGGTAGATCCTCAGTCTGAGAGAAGTTAGAGATAGTCCACAGAACTCCTAAGTGACTAAGCACTACTCACAATCAGTTACCTGCTACAGGTATAGAGCCTGCTTACAACAGTGGTTTGGAAAAATATAATTAAAAATAATTCTTTTTTAATAGCATATTTGATGGCAGGGGAATTAATATGGATCCAATCCAAAAGCTCAATTCAGCTCTGGAGATGATGGTTTGCACAACACTGCACTTCTTGCAGTTTGCAAAGCTGATGAGTATCTCAGCTGTCTGTCTGAAATGAGTGGAGTGGAGTTTCAGGCTGCACTGTCACTACTGCTAGCTACAGTAGCTAGGAAGCTCATCCTCTCATAATCCTCTCATCATTGGCAAGTGTCAATTTTAGCAAAAACATAAATGAACTTGAATCATTTTTTATTGGTTAATCCATCTGTATTCTGCCACGTTGCATTAATTTAATTAATTAGGAATTATTGTCAAACTGCTGGGAAGTACTGAAAATAATGTGACATAATAAATAATTGTAAGCCATAGCGTCTGGTTTGCCATCATACTTTAAAACTTTTACCGATGTGACTCTGAAACAGGTATTAAATTGCATTCTGTGTGTCTTAAATTTAACTTGATGAACTCTACAGAAACCCTGGTAAATACATTCACTGACACAGACCACCTGCCAACCAATCACTGTAGACATGGTGAGTAAGTTTGTTCATGAAACATGATGTCATCCATAGCAACGGGGTCAACCCCGCCCCTCCTCTTCTTTCAGTAAAAGTTGTTCTCAGCAGCTTTGTGAAAAGGTCTGAAGAAGGAACTCTTAGCTAGGAGCCTTTAGCACCATTCCGGAGGACTCTATCAAGTATCTACGGCATCTGGAAAGTATTCACAGCGCTTTGTCCACATTTTGTTATGTTACAGCCTCATTCCAAAATGGATTAAATTCATTATTTTCCTCAAAATTCTGCAAACAATACCCCATAATGACAATGTGAAAGAAGTTTGTTTGAAATCTTTGCAAATTTATTAAAAATAAAAAAACGAAAAAAATCACATGTACATAAGTATTCACAGCCTTTGCCATGACACAGCAAAGGTGCATTCTGTTTCCACTGATCATACTTGAGATGTTTCTACAACTTGATTGGAGTCGACCTGTGGTATATTCAGTTGATTGGACATGATTTGGAAAGGCGCACACACAGGTCCCACAGTTAACAGTGCATGTCAGAGCACAAACCAAGCCATGAAGTCTGTTGACCTCTGAGACCGGATTGTATCGAGGCACAGCTCTGGGGAAGGGTACAGAAAAATTTCTGTAGCATTGAAGGTCCCAATGAGCACAGTGGCCTCCATCATCTGTAGATGGAAGAAGTTTGGAACCACCAGGACTCTTCCTGGAGCTGGCCACCCGGCCAAACTGAGCGATCGGGGGAGAAAGGCCTCAGTCAGGGAGGTGACCAAGAACCCGATAGTCACTCTGACAGAGCTCCAGCGTTTCTCTGTGGAGAGAGGAGAACCTTCCAGAAGAACAACCATCTCTGCAGCACTCCACCAATCAGGCCTGTATGGTAGAGTGGCCAGACGGAAGCCACTCCTCGGTAAAAGGCACATGACAGCCTGCCTGGAGTTTGCCAAAAGGCACCTGAAGGACTCTCAGACCATGAGAAACAAAATTCTCTGGTCTGATGAAACAAAGATTGAACTCTTTGGCCTGAATGGCAAGTGTCATGTCCGGAGGACATCAGGCACCGCTCATCACCTGGCCAATACCATCCCTATAGTGAAGCATGGCGGTGGCAGCATCATGCTGTGGGGATGTTTTTCAGTGACAGGAACTGGGAGACTAGTCAGGATCGAGGGAAAGATGAATGCAGCAATGTACAGAGACATCAATGATGAAAACTTGCTCCAGAGCGCTCTGGACTGCAGACTGGGGCGAAGGTTCATCTTCCAACAGGACAACGACCCTAAGCACACAGCCCAGATAACAAAGGAGTGGCTACGGGACAGCTCTGTGAATGTCCTTGAGTGGGCCAGCCAGAGCCCAGACCTGAACCCGACTGTACATCTCTGGAGAGATCTGAACATGGCTGTGCACCGACGCTCCCCATCCAACCTGATGGAGCTTGAGAGGTCCTGCAAAGAAGAAGGGGAGAAACTGCCCAAAAATAGGTGTGCCAAGCTTGTAGCATCATGCTCAAAGATTTGAGGCTGTAATTGGTGCCAAAGGTGCTTCAACAAAGTATTGAGCAAAGGCTGTGAATACTTATGTACATGTGGTTTTTTTCGTTTTTTTTATTTTTAATAAATTTGCAAAGATTTCAAACAAACTTCTTTCACATTGTCATTATGGGGTATTGTTTGCAGAATTTTGAGGAAAATAATGAATTTAATCCATTTTGGAATGAGGCTGTAACATAACAAAATGTGGACAAAGCGCTGTGAATACTTTCCAGATGCCGTAGATACTTGATAGAGTCCTCCGGAATGGTGCTAAAGGCTCCTAGCTAAGAGTTCCTTCTTCAGACCTTTTCACAAAGCTGCTGAGAACAACTTTTACTGAAAGAAGAGGAGGGGCGGGGTTGACCCCGTTTCTATGGATGACATCATGTTTCATGGACAAACTTACTCACCATGTCTACAGTGCATGTCTAAAGAGCTGTGAATACTTTCTGGATGCACTGTATATATAAAAAAATGTTTTATTGTAGAGCCTTATTTATTAACCTCCCTGCTTCTGAAATCCAATCGACATCCTCAAAAGAAGAAGAAAATAGAATAGCATCCCATCTGCTCTAAATGAGAATGTAGATTTGCTCAAATCAGGGGACCTGTCAGCTACATAGACAGTAGTGACGGCTAACATTAGATCTTTTCCTCTTTTATTTCTTTGGTGTCCTTAATATGAAGCATCATACACTGACTATGTTGGTGAGCATGAACCTGCTCTGTGCTGACATCACCGTACAGGAAGTATTGAAGTATGAACTACCTCGTCCTGTCACCCAGGTTTGATTGATTGATTTCTTGGTTATTGAAGAAGTTGTCAGATGTAGCCAGCTTCTTGCTCTGCTGCATATGGCTGCAATGTAGACATGAACACAGCAGAGAGCACAAACAATCCATCATGCGTAGTTAAAGTTGTAAGAGCTGGAATCAAATTTCTCCCCACTAACTCTTTTAACCTGGCAGGGTGACAGGCCTCCAAACTCTGTCCACTAAATACGCAACTTGTTTATTGGACATGTGACTTGCCTTTAAATGTTGTGAGTGGCTTCTATTCAGTAGGAAAGTGCCAAGAAAGAAAACTACTGTAGGTTGTAGGATTTTATTTCAGTGTCCCTCACATGCTGACATATTCTGTTTCACTGTATCTTCTCCTCTGTTGTCTGTCAACAGGTTTGCAGACCCCTCCATGTGGGCGGTCCATGTGGGGCTGACGGAGCAGCCGGTCCACGGGGCTCAGTCTCTAGCTGTGGAGAAGATCATATACCACACTCGCTACAGGCCCAAAGGACTGGACTACGACATTGCACTGTTGAAACTGGCCACGTCACTTGTTTTCAATGGTAGTGGTGTCCTCTTACATCCTGTTCTATGTTCATACATACATTCATTCATTCATAGATCAAAGCTGTCCAGACCTCTTCTATTGAATCTCAGCAGTTTCAACATCAGACAACATTTAGTCCCTAGACTGACAGGATCTGAGGTGCCCTTTAGCAAAGCACATAATCTCACCCTGTTCCAGTGAAGCTGCTCAAGCTAACAGATCAAACTATGGTTGTACTGTGCAGCTTTCTGGTGTGAACATATGTAAACGGGCATTCAGATTGGAACAGCCCTGCGTTAACTATGATGAGCTAGAGCAGCAAAAATACGCTACCAGTAACGCACAAGCACCGGCGACCAGAAATGAGACAATATGCTTACCGCAACACAACAGCAGCTCTCTATAGTTAAAATTTTCATTTTTCGTTTTTGAGGATCCATGTTAGGATGCTGTAGTACTGCAGTTAATATTGTTGTTAATCTGTTTCTGCAGGATTGTCAAGCAACATCAAGCAAATGTTAACATGTTAGACATAAGATGTTATACCTCGTACATAATTTTTTTAGAATGGCTCTGAGCAAGATTGGGTAAAATGTCCTGAACCACCTTAAGGCCCTTACTATTTATGTTTATATATTGTGCTTTGGTGGTGTATATTTAAAAAACTATTAATTTTGTTTATCAGGTTTTTAATCAATTAAGTTTTTCAAAAAGAAATTGCCACACAGACAATCTGGGGCCTTTGGGAACCCTGAGGGTCTGGGCCTCGGGGCATATATAATTAAAATAAATAATATATAATTTATATCTAAGCTCATTGCTTAACATGTTGGAGTCTGCTTTATGCCCTACAGAGATCGAAAGTCACTTGCAGCCTTAACTCGTTTTAAAATGAAGTTGAGATTTATTCTCTCTCTCCTCCCTCTGAGGTTTGTTGCTCTCTGACACCTGAGTGGCATTATGTGTAGCAGATGTCTGAGGTCTGAGTCTCAGCTCCCATCCATTAGTCTTCACCTTTATTCACTTCTGCACATTTTAGCGTAAATGGAGTTTGCTGTGTGAAGCTGCAGTAGCCACCACCTGAAAACAGGATTTGGGTGTAATTACACATTAGCTGCATGGTTGATTGATATTGATTATGGTGGAAACTGCACACACACTGTTGTGTACAGCATGTCTGATATTCTGGGAGATGTAGTTCATTAAAATTCTCCTCTGTAGGCTTTGTGGAGCCCATCTGCCTGCCGAACTATGGGCAGGAGTTTGGGGAGGGCACCATGTGCTGGATCTCTGGGTGGGGAGCAACTGAGGATGAAGGTGAGTCTGAATTCAATTTATTTATTTTTCAGTTCAATTTTATTTACATAGCGCCAATTCGTTAACAGAAGTTATCTCATTACACTTTTCCTATAAATATGAAAAACAGCTGATTTCTAATCTATTATTTCACCCACCCAGGCACAGCTACATTTAAAATTTGGTGTAATGTAATAATTTCATTACTTAAATATTTGTGGTCCTGTCCTCTCTGACACATACATGCTTGAAATGCTGTGGATTTTCCAGGAGAGACCAGTGTGGTTCTGCGCTCAGCCATGGTGCCACTCCTCTCCACTAAGACCTGCAATCAGCCAGAGGTTTACCATGGCTTCATCTCCTCCTGGATGATCTGTGCAGGATACCTGGAGGGAGGAACCGACTCCTGTCAGGTACAGATGGTTTTCTTTAAGCATTAAACACCAACTGATTACAGGTTTTCTAAAAAGAGCAAAGTTGTAAGGGGATATTTGGACTACGAGGCTTCAGTGTCAAATGAACTTGAAGAAGTGTTATTGTGAACCCAATCAGTTACATATTGCAAGAGGGCACTGGGATCCAGACTTCCCACATCACTTGGTGGCTGCTAACATCTCTTTGTTTGCACCAAATAAAAGAGCAAAACCATCCATTTATCTTTTATATTAAGGCTGAATATGGGCTGGGAATCATTTGCATTTGGTAAAGCAGACGTGCGAGAACGTTCATTATTTGGAAGTGAAACTCAACCTTAGCAACATATCGGGAGAGTTCCAAGGCTTACAGGTCTTTAAATATATATACATAACTTTAAGTATAATATAAACCAGATGATGTTCATGCAGAAAAAACATTACAAAATGCCTCATGTATGAATCATACATATGCACAGATTAGATTTTTAAAAATTTTATTTAACAATGTTTGAGGCACTCTTAAATTTTGATCTTACCTAAGAACAAGTGGGAAGAATTGAACAGTGCCTATAGACCACACTTAAGCCAATACACACAAATGCTCTGAATTATTAATAATGATGATGAAAAAGCAATTTACTTAATGAAAACACATAACAAAAATGTTATACAATTATTTATTCATTTAATAATTTTAAATGTTTACACTTATTAAAGATGATTAGGTTACTGATGCAGATTCTGCAAACCTGTGTGCCGTTCAGGAGCCTCAATTTGTATCAGAGACAAAACGATCCACAGTAATCCCGCTCCACCTCATCTGCAAGTAACCACCGCTGACGGTGTCCTGCTAGGACCTTCCAGAGAGAGACTGGTGATAGATCTGGCATATCCCGTCCACTGTAACTGGGCGTTGAGACCGCCGCCGGCGACAGCGTCAAAGTGACCGGAAGTCATTAATTTTCTATGTGAGCCTTGGATGGTGTGGGCATCAAGGGAAGGGGCACTTGGTAATGAGCTCTGAGCGGCACCAATCAGAATTTAGATGTCCTTCACTTGTATTTTGCTACCAAGCATTTGAACGAACTTTGCCACCTATTTCATCTACATCAGAGCGTCCACGAATCTTTCTACAGAGGTGTTGGCAGGGCAGCCTGAACGAAACATTAATGCATGAGGCCCAATGACTTTACTCTCGTTTGCTGGCTTACTGCTCCTTGTGAGACATCACTGAACTGTAATGGTGTGAATTTGGCAACTTTATTTTACAGGTCCCGGAATTTCTTCAGAATTTCCCTGGAAAGGACTATGTAATTTGGTACTAATATAGGGAAAATAGAGTTCCAAGACAGTTCAAATATTAAGGGCACGCATTTTTGAGTTTTTAAGAAAGAAATAGGAATTAAGATAGTAGTTACACAGAACACAAGGAACTGGAAAAACTGAAGTTATAACTCATGTATTACTGGAAATGTTATTCTTAATATTTGTTGAATTATATGCTTGCACATAATTTACAACCACATAGAATAACAACTTTTACATTTTGCATGTTCAGCTGATCTGCACTGACTACAAATGTCTCTTGGTCATTTAACTGTACTAAAATCCTTTAAAAACATAATAGAAATAAAAAGTACTGACTATAAAATACCCCCAAAACTTCACAAAAATTGTCTCTATTATAACAACAGGAAATGTAATGATTTACTTTCTCCTTTGCCTGAATGTCATCTGTTTATGAGGCTGTGAAGGACAATTTGGAAGATAAGACTGTGTGTCTCAACTGTGTGTCTCCTCAGGGGGACAGTGGAGGTCCTCTGGCCTGTGAGGACTCATCTGTATGGAAGCTGGTTGGAGCAACCAGTTGGGGAATTGGCTGCGCTATGAGGAACAAGCCGGGTGTTTACACTCGCATTACACAGTCGCTTAGCTGGATCCACCAACAGATGGAGGTCAGTACACGACAAGCTGTGTCCTGCCTCTTTAAGGACCAGACCTACAAAGGTTTGGCTTTTGGAGAACGTAAGACTAGTACTGAACTTGTGCCTCAAGCCCAGAAATTTGTCTATATGTCAACAGAGGATTCACTGTATGGTCAGCATGTTTATGTTGGACACACACATTTGAGTTTGGGATACTGAGGAACACTAAATATAGATATATTCAAACAAAGGAAAGCTGCATTTGTAATGGTGTGTTCATACCAAACGCAAAGCGAATTTTTCGCAGGGCGTGACTAAATAGTCAATGCAAAGATGCAAATTACGCGACACAAATGCGCAAAATTCACGTCATGTTGAAAAGCCTTGTGCAAGTGCAATGAGATAACTTCTGTTATGAATTGGCGCTGTATAAATAAAACTGAATTTAATTGAAAAGCTTCAACTCGCACAATAAATTTGCGATGCTGTCTTGCTAAAGCCTATCAGCATTGAGATTCTCCTTATGTTGAATCAGAAATAGAGAAGAAAATTATTGTAGCTGTCTGTGGGCACCCAGAGCTCTGTGATACTACTTCATATTTATACAGACCGGACAAAAAAGGAGATTGCTTGGAGAAAAGTAAGCGAGGAAGTTGGACCACCTGGTAAGTTCTGAAAATGTGTCTGTTACTTGATTCCAGCTATTGGTTGTACTTTCCTATGAACCAAGTTAGCACTAGCATTAGGCCTGATAGATCTGAACTCCATTCAGAAAACAAGCATTTTAAAAGTTGTTGTTGAAGACCTGACAAAGCATGAACTCAGACTTTTTACAAATCGGCATCATGATGTAGTTATTTCAGCATCCTTTTGATCCGTTTATTGCGATTAAATCGCAGCAACATCTGTTTATTTTGGGTTCATACCACTGTAGTAAGCCAGATTAATTCAGCTGATGTGTGACTTGCTAGATGCAGTTATATATTTTGATTATATTTTGATATTTATTGATTATGACACACCACTTATGAAACTGACACTCACCGGAGACAGATGGACATGCGCTTTGCAGTTGAGACGGAACGCCTATAGTTGGTGTAACTCGGGCAAGTAACGCGAATAAACACAAATGGTCCCATGGTCAAACTCACAATAGTAACTCAAGTTGAAAATCTGCTTCGCGTTTGATGTGAACACACTGTAAGAGCCTTGTCAACCCATTATGATGGACTACAAAGTAGTTCCAATGTAAACTTGACAGTGTTTTCTGTATGTTATCCAAAGCAAAAGACCTTTCATCCATAGCTATGTCTCACAGAAGGCATGTTGACATGTCACAGTAGGAAAAGCACAGGTGTAAATAATAAAATGAAGAGTACTGTCTAGACCTGCTCTATAGGAAAAGTGCAATGAGATAACTTCTGTTATGAATTGGTGCTATATAAATAAAATTGAATTGAATTGAATGATGGCTGAATTCCATTTAGCTGCATCAATTTCAGGGTCCTGGGGCCAGTTTCACAAAGATATTTTAGACTGGTCTGTAGTGTCAGGTCAGTCTTAATTTTGCTCTTAGATTATTAATCTAATGCAAGGACAGTTCTTACAAAAATAAAGACTGACTAAAAAGTTAGCCATCCTACCACCAGGCTAACTCTGAACTAAGACCCACGTTTCCACAGCAACAATCAGTGACACCTGCAGACTAGTGACACCAAATGACAAAAGGGAAAACATGGTTCATAATTAGTGGTGTGTTAACAGTGTTGTGGAGCGAGTAATGAGAAGGGAAAGAGTTTTTAGAGAGAGCAGTAATCTGTTGGAAATATACAGCAGTGAAGACACTGTCAGGCTCAGGATAGCTTCTATGGACAAATGATACTGACTGAGTGATGAGTTAGCATTAGCACTGAACCCTGCCACAGCATCTCAGCTCAGTACAGGTCTGCACTGAACTGAAATTTTATTCTACTGTTGTTCCACTCTAAATGGTCACTGTAAAATGTCAGAATAACTGTAAGAAGAAACATTTTCTGCTGGAGTGAAGGGAGCTAAACTGACGCAATTACTCAGCCAGCCATTGTTTAGTTATTTTCTAGAATTCATAGCAAATTAATCCTACTTAAGACAGGCAAGAACTAGACAGCTTTGTGCAACAGATGAATTTAAATGTCTATCTGTACTCTGGTACTCTGCATGCTGGCTCACTGTCACGCCTTACTGAACACAACAACCGTGTAGTAAATATGAAGTTGTAATATTAATATTAGTAATGGTAGAGTAATTATATTATGGAACTCTTAAACATGGCCATGAGGTTGTTCTGAGTGAGGACTGAAAAACTAAATTTTAAAAAGGGGAATTTGAAGAAAAACTGCAGTTAAACAGTCTACTGTTTCTTCAGTTAAACCTTGACTAATTGACCACTGCATAGTACCAGCTGTGACCAGCTGACCTTGTTGTGTGATGTTGGACCGACAGCTGGTTCTCCTCCTTAATGGAATCTGAGAACAGCAGCTGGCGAGGTAGTCTTATTGGCCTAATTTCAGCTGTCTTTATATGGTAAAAGCTTTGAAATACTATACTTGACACCAAGTTCCTTTTACCATGTAGATTCTGCGATACGAGTACATTAACTGGGCCTTGTTTCCATGTACTCCGCTGGTTACTGCACAGAAAATCTCACAGACCACATGGAGACAAACTTCAATCACTGAGATGAGTGAAAATCATTTGCAGGAGTTTGTAAGCAAACAACCGTTGAAGGATTTTCCTTATATCGTTCTTTATAGCAAAGTTTTGCAATCATTCCCTCATTACAAGGCCCCTCTGAAAAGCCCCCTCAAGTTCAAACCTTTCTATACTATGACAGTGTTGTCTTCATATTCAGCAAATCAAAACCCAAGGTGCAATGCTTTTACTTTTTATGGAAATATCTAAGATGCCTTACGCATCATTTTACTAACAGAATTCTGCATATCTGGTGGTTTTGGAAACGGAAAATAGAGTGTTGTAGCTTAGAACTATGTTTGGCCATATAAGTTTGTAAAGATGGACCCACAGGTGGGTTTAAAAATAAATAAATCAATCAATCAGATCTGGCCAGTGGCTACAACACTGTTACCAGAGACAAGATTAATTGGCCCTACATGTTTCCACGTCTTCTTGCATTTGTGTTAAAATCGTCCATTTCTATGTTGTCTTTCAGAGAGAAGAGGCTCACAATTCTCCAACTATGAGCACAGACAACTGAATCACCTAGTTACCTCTCACAAGATTCTGTTTGGATGTTTCTGCATTTGACACAAAAAAGAAAAAAAAAAGAAACTATAGAGAGAAACTGTATTATGCCAGAATGGCAGAGCCTTTCAGCCACACAAATCCTGTTTGGGGGGCAAAGCTGACGGAGCAGAGAGAAGAGACGGTGCACAGCAGAGAGTTAGACATCGTTTATTCCAAAATAGAAAGCTCTAAGGCAAAACAGACAAGAGAAAAGTGAACAACGCTTCATAAAAAGCAAGACAGACGCAAGTGTGGAACCGAGAGCTCAGCGAGGACCCACCCAGAGTCACTATACCCTCAGGCTGCATGAAATTAACCATTTCAAGTTTCAACTTTACAAGAGGGCTATAAACCAGATTACTGCAACTACTGACAACTGTTGTACAGTACAATATTAGAGATATTCAAACAAGAGGCACCCCAATTTGTGCAGTAATAAACATATTGATAAAGAGATTTAAAATCTTTCACTACATGTGTATGTAGTGGCAAGGGGACTAACAGAGGCTGCAGAGCTTAGTCTCAGTCCTTCAGGCAGACAAGGAGTACAACTTTCCAACTGCTCTTTGTTTTCAACGCAGTAGCATGTACATGTACATAAATAAAAGTTTAATGCGTGCAAAAAGTTGTTGATGGAGTTCATATCTCACTGTGGATACTGCCCTTCCAGGGGTTTCCAACTCAGACCCTTGTGATTGTGTGATTAGCATAGTGTTCTGGATTGTGCATTTGAGAAAGTGACGCCTACGCTACTACTGTAAAATGATGTCGTAAAATGACGTAAAGTATGGTATACACAATGAGGGTAAAACTGGAGCTGTATTTAAAAAATCTGAGCACTGCAGTCAAGTTACTGTGTATGATAACTCTTCAGATAACTGGGATGTTGCAGCACACAAAGTAAAATTATTACCGATGCTTTACAGAACCACACAAGTGTTCTGCAGTTTAGTGTCTTTTTGACCGATTTCACAGAGGGTCAGACTTTCTTTTTGTGCTTCTTGGCAAGAATTTTTTAGAAAAGAACACAGGTAAGGCCTTGTTAGTATTGTAAGTTTAAAACCAATTTAAATAGAAATTTTCATCAGCATTCAATTCCTTTTTCTGTTTTTTAGAAAACTTCAAGGAACCCTGGAAAACAGGGTCGCTAGCTTTAATTATGAATCTGTACATAAATACTCCTTACAAAACAGGAGAACACAAAAATGAAAACAAAAAACACTAATTTTATATGTTTGTATATAAAAATAAGCATCTCTCCTCCCCCTCCCCCCCATCTCTCCACTTGGGCTCTGCTTGGCCTGCACGGGCCTGTGTGAGAGCCGTGGAGTCAGTCCTAAGAGTGTGCACATCTACTCAAAACACAAGCATGCAAAAAGTGAAGACAAACCCTTACAGATACAACTTCTAAGTGTTGGCATCCAAAAATGAGAACAGGGGCCAAGGGAAAAAAAATAAAAAATTAAAATCAGTCAACATTTATTAACGGAGCATACAAACTTGCTTCAGGTGTTTTTAACACTTCTTTTTTTCTTGTTTCTTTGATTTAATCTTTTTGAGCTTAAATATACAAAAAAGTGCACTCGCATACATCAACTAAATTATTAAAAAAACGGTTTCTGAAATGAAACTCCTGATGTACACACACGCAGCATAAACCGCCGTTCAGCAGGATGGAGGGTTGGAAGAGTGCAGGACCGTTCCCGTTGTAGTCCTGTAGTTTTGTGCTCTATGCAAACCTAATGTGTGTGTCTGTTTGTACTATGATTCATCGTGTGTTTGAGAACGCACATGTATTCTGTAGACCTATTTATGCATGTCTTGTGTGTATGTGTAGATCAGAGTGTGAGGGAGTGTGTCCTCTACTGCAATGAGTCGCTGTTGTCCAGGCCCAGCCCGGCCATGTCTGTGTCATCGTCATCATCTCCACTGTCCCCCGACTCGTCTTCACTGTGACCTCCCAGCATCACTTGCTGTACCGCCAGCGTGGCGCCATCTGACGTCAGGCTCTGCAGACCCTCCACGTTCATCGTCACCATAGTACCTGAGAATGACAGGAAATAATTGCTGTTTAAAAACCTATTAATAGTGCATGTCGAAGCGAATATTTAAAAAAAAATCTTAAGCTGTTATCAGTACAAAATATAAATTTTGTTCAGAGAGTACAATCCTTCACCAGTGCTGAACAATTCTCCAACTTAATGTTATGTCCCAAGACAAATAATTGTTTAAATTTGAATCTAAAGTCCAACTGGTTGAGACAAAGTAAACAAACTTGTGCTGTAGACTACATGTCATGGGCAGACAGAGTGTTGTTAACAGTGGTAATGAAGAGTAAGGACCACATCTAACCAGACATTTACAGGTATGTTTGTATGAAGCTGACCAGCTAAATAGCTATCTAACCTGCAAACTGACACTGGCAGGCCACTTTTTTTGTTTGCTCATACAACAAGCTAAGGTGTAGGACAAGACGTGTGTTCATGTCTGTAAGTTAGATAAGAAGGAGACTTAGGGGGTGCAATCATAAGAACCAAAAAAGCTTTTGGTTTGATTTTTTTTTTTTCTCAAAAAAGGAGAACACAGGACAAGTGATTTACAAAGCAGATACGTATGCTTCCCTGCTGTCGCTTTCATTGCATTAGTTTATTTCCTGCTTTAACACTTTTTCTGGGTGTTGCATTTGATGCCTTTCAATAATTAGCTAGTTAGATCTGTTAACCTTTGTGTAGACCTGAATGTAGAATCGTACAGGAGAGGGCTGGATTTTCATTCAACGACTTCTTAAACTGACAACACACAGATTCAGGACTCAATACTTTACAATTACTACAAAGTTTTCGCACTACAGAGGGTCTTATGGACAGGTGTGTCGGATCATAAACTTTGACTGTGAAAGGACCAAATAATGCACACTCTTGGTCACTTGTCCTCACTTTATTTTCATCATGATGAAGGTCTGGAGACCGAAACGTTGTAAAGAGAGTACAAGTGATCCACAGTGTGCATGATTTTTCAATACAAAACCAGTCGGGACGGATAAACTTGTAGGATGTGGCAGTTTGAAATATCAGGAACAGTGAAAATTTTCAAAATGAATTGAGAGATGTTGATGTACTTGTTAATGTTTAATTTGAAAACATAGAACACAACATGTGCTGTATACTGTTACAGCTGTAGCTCCAGGCAGACAACTGGTTGGCATCTCTAAATTAGTCCCTCTACCTACCTTTCTTTGCCTCAAATACACAAGCACACTCACACACTCAGTAAAATACAGGCCTTGTTATACCACATTTTGGGTTGTTGTATTTAATCAGTTTGGTGCAGCTAATGTAAAGCTGCATTTATAATGTGTATTCATGCCTGATCAGCGTTCAGCACACTGCACACTTCACACTAAACAAAGTGAACAGACCATAAAATTCTGAACAGTGATTGATCAATTAGCGACATATAATATACGGTACAGATTTGAATGTAAAGACCATTAAATTATTTAATTTTTAGTTTCTATTTAACTTTAATTAGAGCCTGACTGATATGGAATTTTTGATGCCGATACTGATTTTAGAGGGGGAAAATTCGCAGATATAGTGAATTTTTGAGCTGGAATGAAAATAGACCTTTTCTATGTGGATTGTGCACTGATATGACTATGCAAAGGTACTCAGAAGGCTGCTTTCAATTAGCTAAATATTCTTTAACATGTTAAAGAATTTAGCATATACATTGTCAACAAATTCTAGAAATTAACACTGAGAAAATAAATTGGACATTTTTAAGATGGGCATTTTTTTTAATGTAGAGGTAAAAATTAATTTGAACTGATACTATATTTTCGGTATAAAATATTGATCTGAAAAGTAACTATAACTGTGAAATAATAACTAGTGGAGTGGAAGTATAAAGTAGTAGAAAATGCCATGGAATTACTCAAGTAAAATACAAGTACCTTTAAATTGTACTAAAGTACAGTACTTGAGTAAATGTCGTTACACTCCACCACTGCTCTCTACTAAACCACATATTCTACTTTATCAAGCTATGAGATTCATGCTACAGCTTTGTTCCAATTCTGAACCATTATTTCAATGGTTTGAACTCAATCAGAAACCCTTTTTTCTTGCGCTGTTAATGTATAACATTAAAGAGTATGGTCAGCTCATTGTCATGGAGAGTAAAAGATGGGGACGTTGTTTATTTACTTTCCAGCATTGCGTCTCACCAAGTAGGTAACAACGTAGTGTGAAGTCAACACTAAGACTCAATCCACCACCACACCGTTGTCTGCTGAGCTGCAGAAAGATGCTTTGATGCTTACCTTTCAATCTGCTACGTTACTGACTGTACTGACTAACTATAGCTGGCTAACATAGCAAATAGATGTGATAAGCATGAGTGACATGGCGATTGTCCAGGGTTAACGTTATATTAGTTATACTGAAAAGGGAAAATGATGGGGTCATTGTTTATTAACTTTTCAGTATGTATTTCACACACTAGTTAGTAACTTAACATGAAGTCACCGCTTGACTCCGTCTGCTCAGCTGTGATTGAGAGTATTGTAAACAATGGAGTCGGAGTGTGCTCTGCTGGACAAACTACGTGATGACACCATTTCTAAATCACCCCAAGCATCGTTTTCTGCATAATATGTTCTGGAATTTTTTTTATTTATTTTTTTTAATATCGGTGCATATAGGAAAACATATTCACCGATCCCGCTCTATCTGCAATAGCTCCATATCGGCATCTTTAATGCGAACTGTATACATAGAAAACACTGCTACGTACCATCTGGCATGGTAACCTGCTGGTGAGTTCCTCCCCCAGCGGCAATGGAGTCAGGCCAGAAGCGCTGCAGTGGCCGGTTTTGAGGCGTCTTCTTCTTGGCTTTTGGTGTCTCAGAGGAGCTGGCATCCAACATAGGCTGCAAGATCCGCCTCCGTGCATTTATAAACCTGAAGACACAAGACAACTCAGGTTGGTTTTTCCTGTGACGGTACTGGCTGGAGTGTGTGTGTTTGTAGTTTCTTGCAGGTGTCGCAGACCTTTACACCTCTAGTCCTGACAGGCTGTGTTGAAATCATCTGCCCCCAAAATTCCCCCAATCAAGCAGCACACTTGTTTCTCTCGGTCCAAGATGGATAAATAAATGTAGCTAGCGAGCAACCAAGGTGGAAAAATAGCAAGTTACCCGTCTATGATCGAGACTGTGGCCCTCAAACCCTGAATGTGTCTTATGGCTACATTGAAAAATTGTGGCTCTAGAAAGAAATCTGTTCTCCATGATCCTGTGGTCTACACCACATATTTGCTGTTTTTGTTTTAGATTGCAGAAAACCTTTGGACGGGAGTCCGATGTGTTATCCTTTAAAACAGCTTCACTTTCAGCTTACAAAATGATTGGGCAAACTACACTGAGTTGCATTTTCCAGGAGATGAAATGCAACAAGTAGAAGCAGAAATTGTTTAATCACTGACTTTAAAAGACAGCAGGTTAATTCTCATCACTTCAGGTGCTGTAGGCATGGAAGACAATCAGCTGACTGTCATGTTATTTTTCTATTCACTGTGGAAAACTAATTGGTCAAACGTCCCTAGCCAAACATGTACTTGGGATGGTGCAGTTTCGTGGTATTGGATAGTGTCGTGGGCCACCAGGAAGAGGACACCCGAACTCACCAGTTGTTGACCTGCAGAAGTGTCAGGTTTGTCTGAGTGGCAATCTGTTTCTTTTCATCCTCTGTTGGATATGGGTGCTACAGAAGAGAACGGGGAAGGAATGCTTCAGTGTTTTTAAAGGACTGAAGTGTTACACAGGCAAAGTTTTGATGCACAGAGACTCACCCCAATGTGCTGGAAGAGCCACGAGCGCATGACATTGGTGGCATGTTTGGGTAGAACGCCACGTTTGTTCTTGGTTGAGTTGTCGTCGTGACTAAAGAGGTTCAGGTCCTGGTGAAATTGCAGCTGGAGCTGAGCAGACAAACATTCATTTAGCCACCTTTATATTTGATTATGTCACTAATAAAACATTGCTCTGTTCATATTCCAACCCTTTTCCACACAATTTGGATTTAAACTTTGAATATTAATTCAAAGTTTAAGCAACGTCACTCCAAAGTCTATTCTTAAAAACAAACTCGCCTTGATGAGCCCGTTACTGAAAACTAAATATGCCAGGGAAGTGTAAATTGAATCCAGCATGGCTGGAAATCGATGTTTACAGCGATTAGCTTTTGACTGCGCTGTTCTATACCGAGTGCTGCCTCCTCACTCCTCCTAACCAGCTGGTAGGGGCCGCAAGCGATCAACAACTGCTAGGCTAAAAACAGGGCATACATACAATGTGCATCCTCAATCGGTTTTCGGGATCACATATTTTTACTGAACATCGGCCGATAATGATAGGCATCCTATCGACCATAATTTCTAATACGTTCGGAATTACATAGGACAGATTACTGTACACATAATCGCAGTCCTGAGGTGAAAATCATGCAATGTATTGCTGTTGCTCCAACATCTGGTATGGTTTGACTGTCTCGGTGTGTAAGTCGCCTCTGGAATTTTTTGGTTTGGATGGTCGGTGGTTTTTCACAAGAATAATAAACAATTTTTTAGTTTGTTAACTAACATACAATATTTGAAATCACAAAATGCATTTTTGGTTTTTATGTACCAGAAGATCTTAAAGCAGGAATGGTGACTTGGCTTCGTGTTACAGGTTATCACCACAAATTAAACGGAGACTTGAGGATTAATGAAGAAAACTAAGCCTGTTTCCTCTAAAAAAGTAAATAAATAAAACCACAGGTGGTCATTTGAGTGGGTCCCAGGGAAATTGAGTGAGTCCCCAATAAAATGTGAGTTTTTTGACAAATTGTAGTGTTAAACTCGTGTTTACAGATGGGTATTGTTCGCGTCTTTAGCGATACTCGTATCGGTTCTTTTTCATTACTAAATAATTGCTTTTAAAAAATATTATTTTAAAGAAATTCAGAACAGGATTAGAATTGAATATTTTAAATAGAACTAAATGTTTCTAGAGAAGCAACAGTGATGCTTTCACCAGCAAAGTCGCTATATAAACTCAATAACGGATCACTAGAAACTAAAATGGCAGCAAAATAAATCTAAGCCTAATATTCCTGACATGAAAATAATGAGTGAAGTTTAGAAAGAATGAAGAACAAAGACATCAGTCCTTCCTCGTGTCCTCTGTCCTCCTCTCTCTTCTGCTGATGTGAATCACTGCAGGTACAGCTGGTGGAGGAAGGAGCAGCTGGTTTGTCTCAGCTAAATTTATAAAAAAAAATCAGCAAATTTTAAGACACGAGGCAAACTAAGTTAGACTACACACAGACAGCTTTCGTTTTAGCTTGTTTGTAACAATTTGCTATTAGCCAAGCTATTGCGCTGTGCTTGAGTAAAACATAGAACCGGCAAAGTCAGAGCTTATCAATACTACGGTCTTTGATAATTTAGCCCCGGAGCCCGTTTAATACCGGGTTTCGGTACCCATCCCTAGTGACTGGTGGAATTTATTTTTTTTTGACAGCGAGGTTTCTTTCTATGATTGTTGTTTATTTCTATGATTTCAACCCGGATTTGTTGTTCACAATGTAGCATTTTCAGGGAAAAAATAGGGTCGATAGTGAGTTTACTGTGTCCTTTAGGATTTTAATGCATCAGAGACACAGGAAGCATACCTAGCAACATTACTGTCATATTTTAAAACCTTGGTAATTTAGACCTGTAGTTCCAAAAATGTTTTCTATGTCAGGCCCCATTTGGAAGCCAATAAAATGTCCTGACTGTAATGCCTCGATGCCCCACATTTTAGGAACCACTGATTTCGACTATACACCAGCCTTACAGTCAAAGCTTGTCAAACATGTGCAGAGCAGTCCCAGAGAGATGTACTACCTGATTGTTTTGGACGCGTATTGTCCCAGGAGAAAGAGCCTGTGTTACCACCTGGCCCTGAGGAGTGACGACTGTAACAGGCTGGTACACTGTGCCACCTGGAATTAACAAACACACACACACACAACTTAATATAATCTGCTGAGCTGTAGAGTGCAGGCTGCAAAGAAAGCTTTAAACAAAGCGTCCCACTGGTATATGACAATATATCAGCTGCAGTCATAACAGTACAGTACCTGAGGGAGGGGTTGTATGCCATGGTGACATACCTGCGACCACCTGGGTGGGGTTGACGGCTGTCACAGTAACATTCCCTTGCTGCAGGGCTGATGCTGGCACCACGATTTGACCTTGGGGACTGATGGTACCTGACATAGAGCTGGAGGTCTACATAACAGAGCATGCAGCACAGAATAGGCCTAAGTCATGTATATTTTTCATGGAGATGCTCTTTTAACAAGATTTTTTAAAGCATATTGATTCAACGTGCTAATGTTGTGTAGCTGGTTAGAGGAATGAAATGGGCTGCATTAAATGCAAAGAACCTGATCCAAAACAATAACATTGTCAGTGTCCAGTATGAGACTTTCAGTTCAAAGGATCCGACAGATCCAATTATTTGTGGTAGTTGATTCTTGCACCCAGTGGTGGTGGTAATGTGTACAGTTCACCTATAGTCCATACCTGAGTCTTGGTGGGTGAGAAGCTCTGGGCCTGGCCTTGAACGGGGGAGTACGGGCTTCCCGGCTCTCCACTCAGCAGAGTCTCGCTGTTCATCTTGGTCTTGAGGCAGGCGATGTAGCGGCTGCAGAAGTCCTTACACAGGTCACTCACCTTCTCCAACTCAAGCAGGTGGATCCGCAGCACCTGGATGGCTTTCACCATCTAAAAGGTCAGAGGTATATATAAAATAAAAAAAAGTAAAAAAAAAAAAAAAAAGGTTTTATGTAAAAGTTGCTAACAGTAGTGACAGTGCAGGTCTGTTGTTGCTGACTGAAATGCTGCAAAAAATTATTGAACTGCCTCCTGCACACACAATCCTCTGTCAAAACAATCCCACTTTTAGTTTATAGATGTGAAAAAGTGTGCATGCTGGTCATAGTTCAGTTATAAAATTGTAGCGCACCACGGAACATCTCTCCTTATTGGCTGCTGTCAGACGAAAAGTCAATTAGGGATGAAACGGTTACCAGTTTCACGATAAGCCATGGTAAAATTCCAGACTGTTAGTATTACCGTTTCAAATTTTAATTATCATTAAAACCGTGTTTGATTACCGCACTTAAGTTAGCAACAGTCTACCAGATGCAGGAGCAGCATGCAACGTGGGTTTGTTTTGAGTCAGTGAAAACATGGCGGAAGGCAGTGACAGCGATTTTTCTAAGAGGACTGCATTCCAGTCAAAGTCGGAATTTCACAGTTTAAATTACTGACTTCCGACCTCCACACGTGCCAGCTGCACGACGCCTAACGTAAACAAAAAACATGGCTGACCGTGACAAACTGATGATTTTTTGTTTGGCAGGTTTACACAAAATTGAACACTCAGCAGTGCGGCCTCCTCGCATATATAAACGAAACAGAGGAGGAAACAACGATGCATTAACAAACACTTTTATACTCTGAAATGTATCTTCATATTCCATTCACTAGCCTAATACAATACTGTAGTCTTCAAATACATCCTACCCCCCTCCCCTATTGATTGAAATGTAGCCTAATGTGCACTTCCATGGGTGCTGCCATTGTTGTGTGACATCAGACAACTGCTTCGTCAAGTCGGGGTAGATGGATTTTCCCCGAGTTCACAAGTAGGAACTCCGCCTTTGAGTGGCGTTCCATTGTACTTTTTCTAGTAGGAGGTCGGAAATTTTTGAGTCTGGAACGCAGCATAAGTGTGGTGGTCGTATTTTATAAGAGTGCTGAGGGAAACTTGATTGAAGATGGTATGCAGAACTTGCAGAAAGAAATTCGCTGCGAAAGGGGGCAACACTTCGAATCTTACGAGTCATCTTTGTGACCACCAGCTACTACTCTATAGCAAATGCAAGTTAAGGTAAGTTTTAGCTCAATACATGATGTGGAGACTTTGGAATGTGGGAAAATATCTTAGTTTTCCTGTCTAACTTGCTAATAGCTTGTCAATAATTTAAACTGAAGCTTTCAGTGTTACCTACTCTGCTATGGCACGGCTTTGGCTTAGTGGTAGAGCAGGTCGTCCACCAATCGGAAGGCCGGTGGTTCGCTATACAAATACAGTCCATTTACCATTACACGTTGTTCTGCTACTGTGCTATTGTGCTTCTGCAGACTCAAATCGCCCATTGCACACGATAACATATTTTGTTAATTTAAAATCCAGCAGTCATCGAATTGGTTCTAACAGGAGAAACACTATAGACTCCTATACAAGACTACTCTGGATTTATGTCAATTATTGGGCTCATTGCAATACTATCACTGTCTTCTTGAGACTCATTTGTATTTATGTCAATTGTGCAATTCTGCGTTGCATATACTCACATGCAACACAGAAGATAGTGGGTGTTAGAGTGAATAAGTGAGTGAGAGGATAATAATAAATAATAATAATAATAATAATAATAATAATAACAATAACAACAACAAGAACACCAATAATAATTTCAGTGTGTGCATCAGTACTAAACATTTTCAGTGCATTTTAACAATACCATGATAATACTGATAACCGTGCTAATTTTGGTCATTATAATCGTGATGCGAAATTTTCATACCATTTCATCTCTAGAGTCACACTGTAGTGTAGCTGTGTTTACTGCATTCAGCACTGGAGCTGCCCTCTGTTTCCAACACCCCTCTCTGTTTCCATTACAGTTAGTTTTGTAGTTTGGTCATTTTGAGACTAGACTTGGTTCGTAAAAGTGAATAGCCTGCCATGCTGTTATCCTGCATTACTCTGTGTACAAGTGCAGTTCTTGAGAGTCAACTCAGGCTTCTCGACTGATAATCCGAATCATCAATGTTTACGGGTCAGCCCTATTAAATATAAACCTTTTTCAATACCGTCTTCAGGAAACTGAATTCAGTGCTTTTCAAGACCTGCAGATACCCTGTATTATCAGTTAGGTAAGTGTTATTTTTTCATTGATTATTCTGTACGCTTACTAATGCCAACTGCAACATATAAAGGATGCATCAGATAGTGATTTGACCATCAAGAGCAAAAGCTAAAACACCAAACATACAGGTGTATACTAGAGGTTAAAAGATATCTATGCCAGATTCTTTTGGCATTACTGTCACTCTTGGTTGGCTAACTTGCCCCTTTCAGGGAGGTCAAGGTCAGCTACAGCACATGTATTTCAAACAGCTAAACTGCCTGAGATAAAAAAAATAAATCAAGATCCACCAGACCAATGATACGGATTGCTGCATCTAATCATTCTGAGATGGTACAGTGATCTTATTAATAGGTAAGAAGCAACAGCAGTGGACAGGACTGCATCTCACCGTGCCGCTGAGGTTAAAGGTCATTGACTAGTGAGTGTGTGAGCGAGCTGGGGGTTCAATTTTCTATTTCTTTGTGAAAGTACCTCACGTCCCCGTTTTGGTTTTGTCAAATACCTCAGAACTAAAACTGTTTTTCTGGAAATCTGCTTATGTTATTAGCCCAAAAAATAAACCTTCACTTGATATGAATGGAAGCTGACGGTCCAACAGATACTGAAATTAGAGTTAGATTTGAATGGTGTTGACTTCCCAGGTTTTAAAAAAACCTGCACCAAATTCAGTGTTGTCTGTGTCTGTTTACGCTGCCAAGTACATTGAAATGCACTCTAAATATGTAGTTTACTGTTAAAATAGTTCAAATACTTTGGGTGATTTATGGGCCACAGCAAAATGCTTGAGAAAAACAAAAACATAAAAGAAAAACAACAATCAGAAATCTTGGTAGACATGCAGTGGTATCTCACCAAGTTGTCGAGTTCAGGATCTTCGCTGAAGAAGGGTTTGCCCTCCTTTTCCTGATTGCGGACAAAGTTCTCAATGTCCACGTCAAAGCTCGCAGAGGTGATGCAATCAGAGCTAAGCGTGGACTGTTCACACTTCTCAAACAGCAGAGCCAAGAGAGGGAACAGGGGATGGCTGTGAAAGGTGCGCACACACAAACGACAGGAAAAGTTGCTAAATTGCATGCTAATTTCAAAAGGACATATTACACTTTCTCCCCAGTTAAAAAAAAACAACAAACAAATAAAAAAGTTGTTATGGCTATAAGAAAACAAATGCTGACAGATACCCCAGCATGTCAAAATGAAGTGAAGGCAAACTGCTGTAGTAACTGATCATATTTTTCTTCATCTACTGTATATCTATTATGAACATAAAATTACAGAAATATGACAACAGTCTTCATCCCAGTACAATGACTGATTACTACCAAAAAATGAGCTTTTTGTGAGACTATATGAAAGACAGTGGGCAATGTGAACATAACAAAAATGCCACAAAAATTTCCATTAGTTCAGACAAAAAAAAAAAGCAGTAGGTGTTTCACATTTCAAATGCCAGAGAGCATTATGAAAGTCACATGAACAAACGGGAAGACTACAAAGACGTCATATGATATTTTGTAATGATGGTTTAGTTTCTGGCCAATCTGAAAGTAATGAAGTTAAGACTTATGAGTAAGGGAGTGTTGTTCTGGTTCTCTCTCTCACAAACACACACAGAGAATCAGCTATACCGATATATGGAAGCTTTGTCCACGTCCATGGGTGTCTGCGGCTCTGTGGGAGCCGGGCTGGGCGCCTCTGCCAATGTTCCCTCAATAAACTTCTGCTCCGAATCGCTGTCTACCTTTACCACACCTTGCATCTGCAGAAAATGACAAAACAAAGAAGTGAGAAAAAGAAAACGATAGAGTGACAGAAAGAGACAGAAACTGACAGAAGCGGTGAAGAGAAAGGCAGAGAATGAGAGACATAAAGACATCATGTGAAGACCAAGAGAAGCTAGAGGGCAAAGTTTAACACAGAGCCTTGCTTCAATATGAACCCTTTGTAAAGTCATGAGAACATGGTCTGAAAACCACTTTCCAAAAACTATGTGTTTTTCACACTTTAAAAAAAAAAAAAAAAAAGTTTGAAGACTTGTTTACTGTGATCAACAACAAGGCAGAAAGAGGTACTGATAGTCATGCTTAAAGTTACCAGATTTTTGAGACGGTTTCTCGCTAAAGACATTTTAATACTCTTGACCTGAAAATTACATGAAATGTCATGCATCTCCGGTGGACAGATGCACTTGAATGTGTCTGCATTCTTTCACGGCTTTCAGTCTGCTGAACTTGTTTTGTGAGCACACTATAGCTAAACTGCATCCAGTGACGTTACAATCACCATGCAGACCTAAACACCACCAAATCTGGTGTTACGATCTGAATGCAACTGAGAATATAATCCAGAACCTGTGTGTATACACCTGTCACCTGATGCAAATAAAAAGGACACATTAAAATGTGACCGTAGCCTCTGCAACGCACCACTTAAGGCACATTCATAGAAGTTTCTCCCCATTTTCTTTCACACAATTTCACACCGTGCCTGCTTACGAGCAACCCAGGATCCCTTCCAGAGCATAAATCCCATCCCCAACCATGTGACTCAGACCAACAATGACTTAGATTGAGCACAAGCAAGCTAAAAATAATTACTTGCTTGGGGTGGAAAATTTCTCATTAGTCATAGATCCTTCTCAGCTCTTGACACCCCCAAATTTGGCACTTGAATAAAGATGTTTTGAAAGCAATTTACATAAGCACAGACAGAAATACTAGGCAGAAAAAAGGGCTTTATACTGCATCAGTGTCTCTCATATAGTGATTTGAGGTGGCCTGCCACAGACAGACAAGCACGCTGCCAACAGATTACTAAAACTGATGTAATAGCATTAACACTGCCTGTGTTCTAGTGTTACATGCAAATAGTGTTTCCCTTTGTTTGGCTATCCAGGCTCACTTATCACCACTAAAAATAAATAAAAGAGTGCAGAATACTGAAAGTTGTAGCATGAAACATTTAGCAGTCATTATTAAAAACACTGTCCTTTTTCACTATTGTGGTTGATTATCTTCGGCCTCTCACCCACCTGCTGCTCTCCCTTTGGGTACTTGTCTATGGAAATCGACTGGGCTGCCATCACGTTCACTGCAGATGCTGCAAACACTGGGGCATTATAGAGAGCAAGGACAGGTGGCCAACCTACACAATACACATAGATTCAGTTAGACTACCTGAAAGAGATGTCCATAGTGTAGGCACAAACGCTTTCAATAATGTAACTGTCATGATGTCAGAAAGAAAGATTATTATTAGCTTTGTAAAGGGGGCTGGTGTGATTAAGGGAGAACGCAGAATCTTATTTTCATACTTCAAAGAATTGATGTTCAACAGTAATCCTGATTAATGTAACTTTACGTTGGGTAAGCATTAAAAACAGACACTAAAATCAAATATTTCCTCAAACACAGGAAACAAATGAACGTGGGGCGTTTGGAGGACATGTAGGACAACAGCAGAAGTAATTGAAAAAAAATATCATGAAATAACGTTACTCAAATCTTAAATGTTCTGTGCTGGTATATGCACACTCAGCTGGGCAAAACAAGAAAAAAACACATTGAGTAACGTTGTATGAAGGGACTGCGTTTACTAATTAAAACATAAACAAAGATTCATATACCGACCCTGAGGTGCGTTGTTATGATAATAGTAAATTTATACTAGCGTTACCCTGCAACTACTGTTAACACACCCACCACGATGCATTTAGCTTTTAGCCCCGAATTAGCTGTTCATATAGTTTGTGGCGGCAAAGGGAGATAAAAGTTTAAGAACGCCCTTGGGCTAACATTAGCTAACTATCCTATAACTAACTGGGATAACGTTATTCGCTTTAAAAGCAGCTTGGCTGGAGTAGCTTTGTTTTTCCACAATATTTAACGTTAGCTAACGTTAGCCTGTAACGTTAACGCCACATTCGCGTTAGCTCGCGAACCCAATCTGAGGTTAACTCAAAAGAGCAACCGTTTGACCAAGCAACAGCGAACCTCAACAAGATAGATAAGTGTTAACTTAAAAGTGTTTCTCTTGCTGGTATGGTGCAGCCAAAATGCAAAACGCCATATTTAGCAAGGGGAATCACTGCCAAAAGACAAGCTAACCTAGCTAGCCAGGTACAAAAAAAGACCCCGCTGCGGATTGATACAAAGCGAGCCGTTTGCCCAAATAACAAGACAGCTTCGATCGCTTTAGCGTTTTTTAATTAACATTTGAAATGAATATGCATTTCTTGTCATCTGTGTACAGTAATTCGACTGCAATAATATTAAGACGCAATTGGCTGCACACCAGGCTAGCCCGGTTGATCCTCAAATCCGTTCCCACATCAGTCAATCAATCAAGCGGGGACAGCTGCCCTCTTCTTCCCCTCCCCTCCGCGCTAACGTTAAAATTGTCGGGCCTCGTTTCTAGCTCTCGCCCTTTGCGTTTCCATAATCCTCCTCTGCCCCCAAAACGCCGACATATTTTCTACCCCCCCACCCCCTCCCTTGTATACAGATTTTTTTTATTCTTCCCGGAGCTCTGTCGCTTCTGCTTCCCTTCCAAAAACACCCTCCGCTGCCCTAACTAGGTCCGCGCTCCTCGCCCTGGGGCATTTTTGCGTGCGGCCCAGATTGTTTGATTGATAGGGAACGGAAAAAGAGGGATTTTGAGTGACAGCTTACCTGAGTGCCAATCTTCGTCACACTGACAAGCGGCTGCAGCAATCGGGACCCGCAGTTGTCGCGTTGCGTCATCGCGTAAGGGCACGCAGGGGCGCTTAACTCATGAATATTCATGAAGTGGGCGGAGACATGACGTCCTGCTGCCTGAGAGTTCCTCTGCACCCTGCTGGGTTTTTTGCTTGGCAAACGCTATCGACTGCCCTCATTTACACAACACATTTTCTATGTATATCTCCAGCTTTACACTCCTTTATGCATATTATGTCATGATATACACACCAATACACAAACATAACAACAGATGCTGATTGTTTTCTCCTAAAAGAACACATATAGCTAGGATAATTAGGGCATTATGTGCAAGCAGGCAGGCTAAGGGAGTGAAAATTGTAATCAATAAATAGAAACACAGATAAACCACTTGCACCCAGCTCTATTCACCCCCCCCCCCCCCCCCAAAAAAAGGCAGAAAAGCAGCATAAAAGAAGCCTTTTATCTTTGCCTTTCCTTTTGTACACCTATTCCTCTATATAGGACATAACAGAATCACACCAGGCAAATACAGACTTCATTTGTGTACTTTAATAATATAACATTTTAACAGCAGAATTTCATGCAGATCTGACAGGTATCATATGTAAAGAGGGACAATCACCATCATCTTTAAGCAATATAAAGGTTTGCGGCAATGCCAGCTCCTCTAGTGTCTGATGGAGGAGGGCTGAGGGAGGCGAAACTTGGCCATCTCTACGTCTAGGTCTGCAAACGTGTAGGGGTTGTAGTTGTGGTGCTGGTAGTTTTTATAAGTGCTGTTGTCAAAAGGTTCCTCGGGCTCTGGAGGGGCCACTGCTGCAGACTCTGCAGAAGGAGGGGAAGAAACAAAAGTGCATTTTAGAAAGCAGAGTCTGGTACAAAGGTGAGCATACAAATCTTCCTGCTGTTCATGCATTAAAACAGAAATAGCACAAGGTTAGCCAAATGCATTACCGGGTCTGATCCTATGTCCTTGTTACTGATTTTCAAGCAACAAAATGTGTAATTAAGAATTGATCTAGGCATTTCTGATAAGCTAAAATGAAAACAAAAATGTGGCTTGCTTTGTAAATATTTTAAAAGATTTTTGAAGGGACAGCACATTTACATATTCACACATACTGACAAAAGGTGGTTTATGGTGGGGCATTTCCTCTGGCGCATTACCCCCAACAGAGTGGGGAGACACACTGGTGTGAAAAGCTTCAAGGATCATGTTTGTGAGAGGAAACCATGTGAAGGTAAACATGCTTGCAGACAGTAAAGACAGCCCATACTAGAGAAATAATGAAACTGGTAAAGGCACGCATGAAATGGATTTTAAGTCAAAATCATAGTGTGTTGGAAACACGGCTTTGATGCTTTTAATTAAACAGAGGTGCATAATGTTCTTTAAATACCAATTTACTTTTGCATCTATATCTGTCTGGAAAACCCCTTGGCATAATGTGACAGCAAGGTTATAAACATATGAGACAGAGAAAAAATCTTACACATTCACAATCACAAAGAAATACATTTAAAAACACAGTGCTTATCCCAAAGGCTTTCAGGTGAAGACGTTAAAATGAAGAAAGAAATGAACAAGTGGTGAAATTAATGAGCAAGGTGAGGAGGAGGTTGTTCCTTGAAGCAAAATGACCCAGTTGGTCAAAGAAGTGTTGGGCAAAAAAGTTCAACAAAGGGCTGTAGTTACAGGAATGTTAAGGATTTGAATCTGTGAGATCCATTGCTAAACATTGGTTGGTAGCTGCTAATCGGTTTGACATACAGTACTCATATTCTGACTATGATCTAATGATTATTTAAAACAGCTTGGTAACTGTGTAATCCTGCTTCCTGAAATACTTCCACTGACTCGTCCAGCTGCTGTCAGGGACAGGAGGCCTTTTAACACATTCACTGTAACCACAGTTCGACCATGTGCACTCTAACATTACTGTTAGCAATAGCATTACTGGGCACAATGAAACAAACAATGGCATCATTACCTGTAACCTTAAAGGTTAGATTGATAACATTTTTATGTAGATGAATATTTAAAAAATAATACATCCACAGAGCTTTTAGAAAGGTGCAGAAAAAAAAGTACCCCCCCCCCAAAAAAAATTATGATTGTGCTAATTAATCATTTTTAATGATCAGAGGGGATTTAGAAGTGGGCCAGGGTCCGACACAACCGATGGCCCAGGGCAGGTACAAGTTTATGCAGGGCAACTTGATTGTGGCGGACTGGTCTGCTTATGAAAAGACGGTTGCTCTTTTTTAAGAACCGAGTGGACGTGGGATCCCAATATATTACCAATGTGTCATGTCGAAGGTAAATTAAAGTTCCGAACTACTATAAATCTGCTCATTATATTTAGATCCAAAACATGACTGTCATCTCATAAAGCAGTCTAACATTAGCCCTTTTATCAGACACTTTGCTGAGGTAGCTGTAGCTAGCTAGCCATGTAGCCAGTACTCACGTTAATATAAAAATCTGAAAATACTGACATGACCATACAGTCGTCCTTTCTCCCTGTAGCCATTGTTGCTGTGTGGCGCTCAGCTGTTTTTATAACCCGCTATGAGATTTGTTTTCAGCAAGAAAACACCTCGACTAATGTTAGTCAACACTACGCTAACACTAACGCTAGCTAACGTCAACTTTTACTGTGTCTGTCTGTCTAATGTGGAGCGCTGTGGGTTTTAATAGCATCCCTATAATGTACTGTACTGTACTCTTTGACTGGATTGCAATGTAAATATTTACCTAATGTCTTATAGTGTAAGGATGACTGAAATGTCATTTTATGGTAAGTGTTGCAATGTTGGGCTCCTATAATTATTAAATGATGGGGGAAAGGGTCACCTAAAGCTAGCTAGCCATATCCTAAGATTATCTTAACGTCACATGAAACACCACCGCACAAAGTCACCTAAATCTATAGCTAATGTGTAGCTGTATGTTGCAAAATGAATTCATTACTCTACCACGAAAGATTCATCACTTGATATGACTGAGTTTCACTCCACTCCACCATGAAATATGCAGGATGTGCAACGAACTGGCAACCACTGGAATGAAATGGGGGGGGGGGGAGTGCGTCATCTTGTGGCTGGATGTTATCAATAGCACCTTTAACAATCACTCAGAAAACTTGTAACCCATATTTCATACAAACAGAGATAGTATAAATGAGCAATATCTCAAAAAGAGTAATATATGAGACAAATATTCTGGGAGTGAAGATGGATTTGGCATCTGTGAGGAAGTGAGAGTGAAAAAAAAGATAGGTGGTAGATTCCTGAATCACAAAAGGAGGCGAAGAAAGCAGAAACATGAGCAGGATTAGTTTCACAGTATGCAACAAGCAATATCACCTTGTTTATGCACAACAACAATATAGTTGTGTGGGTGGGTCAAATATAGACAATTCTAAACTTCAATTTGCAGAATGCAAGCAAAGGCAATGTTTAAGAAATAGTAAAATGCAGAAAATGTATAAAAGAAATGCACCAAATAGCCCTGCAAGCATGGTTAAAATACACATGCACTACATCCACCTCATGCAAAACAACAAAACTGAAAACCAAGGCAATAGGAGGTTAGCTATCCCAGAAAAAAAAGAATAGAAAATAATGCAGGGGCGGTATTTAAAAAGCTGTGAAAACAACAGCAACTACTGTATGTGAGGGAGTTGATGCCTGGTTAACACCTTAACAGTACACTGAATTTGTTATGAGGGATAAAGAGAAAATTATGGTCATCTGTGGGGGCTCAAAGATCCACTAGGAAGAAAGGGAGAGATAGAGATTTGGGGGATAGGGTGGTGTAGTGTGTACCCTCAGATGGTTCAACTGGGGTCTCCGCCTGCAGCTCCTCTCCTGCAGCTTCAGCTATGACTGGGGCGGGGTCCACCAGCTCCTGCTGCTCAGCAGCCGCTTCAGCGTCTACAGGCTCTGCAGCAGTTTCAGCAGCTTCTGTGCGGGCTTCAGCAGCTTTTACAGGGGTTTCAGCAAAGGCAGACTCTTCAACATCTTTTATGGGGGCTTCTACCGAGGCAGCTACAGCGTCTGCGGGGGCTTCAGCAGAGGCAGGCTCTGTGGTTTCTACAGGAGCGTCAGTCTGGGCTTTTTCTGGAGTTTCAGCTTCGGTCACAATTTCAGGTGGAGTTTCTACTCGGGCATCAGGGATAGCAGGAGATGCAACATCGTCTATTACTTCTGGAGTGGGTTCCACCTCTCCTTCAGTTGAAACTTCTGGGCTGGTCACAGTGCCCTCTGGAGTGTCTTTGGTGGCAGTGCAGATCTCAGGAGCGGGGTCTACTAAGTCCTCAGAGCTAACACTGGGTGTTTCCGTGCTAGATTGAGCTGCTTCTGTGGGCGCGGCTGCGGCTGGAGCAACCTCCTGTACAGCCTCAGCAGCAGAGGCAGGGGTGGCTTCAGGTTCTGGTGGAACCTCCTGCTTAGCTTCATAAGTGTCTTCCTTCACTTCTGATGTGACCTCCTGGACTTCTGCTTCTTCTTTCACACTGGATTCTGACACCTCTAGTGGTGAGGTCTTGGTTTCAGTCTTCACGTCTGGCTTCTCGTCCTCAGAGTCAGAGTCAGAATCCGAGTCGCTGGATGATGATGATGATGATGATGATGATGAGGATGATCCGTCAGCTGCTGGATCGCCAGGCTCAGAGGAGGCTGCGGCAGCTGGGACTGCATTGACTGTGACGGAGGCTGCAACTGGAGTGTCGTCTGGTGCTGAGGTTTTACTGCTTGCATCAACCAGGGGCTCAGCAGCTGGGGGGGCTGCATCAACTACAGGTGGAGCTGTGTCAACGATAACCCGAGCAACATCTGGATCAGGAGCTGGAGCCTCTGCTGGCTCTGGCTCAGCTACAGCTGGTTCACTGGCAGCAGTGACAGGCGCTGTAGCTGCTGCAGCTACAATTGTTTCTGCAGTGGGGCTGGCCACTAGTTCAGTTACACCTACAGACTGTCTTAGGTCAACTCCAGGCTCTGAAAGTCTAACTGGGAAGGGAACTGCAGTCTTGTAGGTTAGCAAGGTTGCTCTCTCATCTGGAGCCTCTGCTGCTGAGGAAAATGGTAAATGGGACAAGAGTGGTTAAATAATAAACAACCATTTAAATGAACATTTAAAGTAAAGAGGAATGACTTCCAAATGGGAATCACACTGCCATAAAACTTCTTGCACCATTTATGTTTTCAAAAACTGCACAAAAATAGAATTACTGCAACACAATATGCATTCATCAAAATACATCTAACCTTGTTTATACTGTCATAGTATTTATATTCACAATTCAGCAACACTACAACATTACAAACTTAATTTTAACAGTGATTTTTTCTGGATGGAATGGATGACTGGAAGAGAAAGCAAATTTTAGACCTTATGGCATATTTCCTGCACTGTAAGAAGAGAGTTACATGTTAAAAAAACTTTGAAATCAGCGTAACTTTAAATCATAAACCATATATACACATAGTATGAAACATTATGAACAAAATGAAAAAATGGGTAAAACATCTTTAAACCGAAGAAAGGTAACGCCTGCACACTTACTCCATGCCACAAAAGTTTAATAACGACAACGTTTCGATCCTACTTGGATCTTCGTATGGCCAGAATGAATACACAATAGCAACCAGTCAGCAAAACTTGAAACCCTAAATTTCAAACTTTATAAAGTGAACAGAATCAAATGGCCTTACTCCTGCTTGCAGCCTTTGTCTTTTTCGCTGGCTTTGCGGGCTCTTCAGCCTGAGTGCAGAAGGAAGCAGCCGAGCGACTCCTCAGTACGCCCCAGCTATCCAACTGGAGACGCTGCAGAAGAGCACACACACCTTTTGGTATGACTACCAAGCATACCGCAAGACAACCACAATCAGCATTCAACAAGGAAATGCAGCAAAACAGACATAAAGGGAGTAATGCAAAATGGGATTAATTAAGAGGCGCTGCATGTTCGAACACTTAAATTTAAATTTTTTTTTAAATCTACACACAGTTCATACAAGCTAAGCTTTTTGGGCCATTGAACTGAAGCCGAGGTCATGTCTTAGTGGCAGGTAAGTCTGGTGTTATTAAAATCAATAGGACTTCATATGTTTCCCCATCACTCTGTATCACTTGGGCTTAGAAAGTCAGCTACATAACTGTGCACACACACAATGTTAACTAGTGCTGAACGATTTTGAAAAGATATCTAATTGCGATACTGATTAGCCTGCTCCATCTCGTTACCAGTAATGGCAGATGAGAGATACAAGTGACACTCATTTCAACTTTAATTTATTATAACTACTTTATGTCAGGCTTTCACTTTTAACTTCTTTGGTTTACGTGCCAAACACATGACCAGGATCCCCAAAACACAGCTCCTAACTGGGACACTAGCTGCGCCAGCCACCCATAAGGCCTTCACATAAAGGACTCATTTACAGTGAAATGGAGAAAAAATTTTATCAACAGAGAGATGTGCAAATAAATTATAATTCAGTATTGATATATAAAACATAATATTTTGTTTAATAAATATTTCAAAGCAGTAACTTGGTGTATTGGTAATTGTGCACAATGTTGCAACTCCTTGAGCAGCACTGCTCAGTGGCAATACTGGGTTTGTAAATGATTCTAAATATGACCAAGTAACTTTATTTGTCAGGTATTTAATTTGCGAGATTAGTCAAAGACATACATTCCTGGCTGGTTATTTTAACCATAAACAGTTTTCTAGGAAATTAGCTATATCACCATATATTATAATATCACCATATCGAATTATTGCTCACTGCTAGGTGGCACTAATGTCAATGACATCAAACAAACGGAAGGGATACAAACTAAATAACAATCTAAAACTAAAACTAAATGAAATAATAGAAAACACACAGACGCTAACTGTAGCGTTCGGCGTTTTGTCATAAATTTGGTTTGTTCATCCAGTGTTAAGTTAGTTAGCCGTATCACTTAACGTTAGTAACACTTTCGCAGATTCCACCATTGTCGTGTGTAAACGTCTGTGATTGGCCTCTTCCAGCCCGAGGGTTCGGGTTTGTGCTTTAAATTTGTGTTGTGTTGAAATTTGATATAAAATAGTTATGGTTAGATGTAATAGAAGACAGTTACGTCCGGTGCGGTTAAGGTTAGAGAAACACCGTCTATGTCCTTCTTTTCGGTGGGGGTATCCACAAGAACGCGTCTCGGGGTCAGTACGAACGTGACACTCGCCTGGTCTAAACTTTTCACGTCCACTGTCTTGGATCAACTGTACACTGATCTCAATGAAGGTGTGGCATCTAAACAAACACGCGTGAAACGTCTTGGAGGCAATTTAGTAGATATTACCTTGAGGGAACCCAGTCGCCCTAACCGTAGCAAGGAGGTCGCCATTTCTTGTTCCCAGTGTGATGCTCCGGTCGGAAACTGTATGGTAATCACAACGGTTCCGGTTCGAAGGTTAATTGCTTAAACATTTTTTTTCACTTTGTACATTTTAAAGCAAGGAAAGACTTAACATGTCCTCCATTTTACCGTATATTAGCCTATGATAGGCTATATAATATGTGTTATAATCAGTGTTGGGCAAGCTACTTGGAAATTGTAGTTAGCTAAGCTACCAGTTACTCTACATTAAATGAAGCTACACTACACTGAAGCTACCTCCCAGAGAAATGTAGCAAGCTAAGCTACAGCAACATGGCAAAAGTAGCTTACTACATAGAAGCTTTTTTGTGGCTTTTGGTTTGTTTTTACATTGAACCAACTTCATTCCAAGTCACTGCTATCTAGTGATCATTAAAACTGTCCATAAGCTGTGCTCTCTGCTCCAAAAACAACCATGCTTAATTTTGTTCGCTTTCTAACAAAGTGAAAAAAATTGTAGCTAGCTAGTACTTAGCTGTTGACAAGTTGCTGTCTGGCGTTTGCAGACTGCACTGAATTGTGATGGTTAGCTTGTTTGGCTATGGTTCATGGTTGTTAGCTTATTCAGAAATCACCTGAAAGTTGTTATGGAAGGCCATTTGCGTAAGTAACTCATAGATATTTCTTCTTTAGACTACATTCAAATGCGTGTTTTCACATAGAGTTTTGCAGGGAGCTTTGTGGACATCTTGTCAAATGCACACTGCTTTACTAGCATGTTCCTGCTAATTAACCAACCTATATCCCAGGTGATTTTCTGTCCAAAAGACAAATAAATTATATAAATAATATTCTTTCATTTTCAGAACATTACAGTTATTGTGATCTTAAAGATCATCAATGTGAAGTCCTCTCTTTAATGTCAGCATATGATACCTGTGGTACCCATGATGCATCCTGCTGACCTCCTTCCTTGGCGTAGTTGTTGTGCTCCATACAAATGTAATGTTTTACTGTACACAGCCAATATACTGAACACAATATTAATGATGAAAGATTACTGTTAACGTAGCAGGATCAGAAGATAGATGCTTTTAGTCATCAAAAGCACTTAGGAATGGTAAATTAACACAGAAGAGATGTTTATATGTTTCAAAACTATTCAATTTATTTTTGTCAAGTCTGTGAAGATATTATAGATATCTAAGGTAAAACAAAAGTTTAGGGTACACCACAAAGAATGGAAATTATATATGTTTATACTATTTCAATGCTACTATTACTTACAGATTTAAATGCACAAGAGTCAACAATGAACAATTTTCTATTTGCTGAAAATATTGAAACAAAGTCCAGTCTCAGATATGGGACGGACAGGAAGGCTGTTTGTATTTTAAAGCATTATACTGATGCATTTTAGTGTTTGTAATACAAATGACTTTAATGTCAGTGACCTGAATTCAATTTCTTAAACCGTCTTAATGTATTCAGGTTTCTATTTAAAAATCAGAATCAAAGAACAGTTTGTCCTTACAGCTGATGGTTGATTTATTACAGTATATAAAGGTTTAAACAACACAGCACTTATATACACTAATTAATTCAAACAATGTGAATGCTTATAGATTAGGTACAAAATGTGAATCAGGGAGAATTAATCCATTGTGTGCATTTTGATAGAGGAGCGGAGATGGACAGGAGGACACCTGTAAGACAAAATGGAAACATACATTAGACAGTTGTTTCAATATAAGAAATCCAGTTAAGCAGCTTCTACCAAAAGCTAAAATGTCATTAAAGGTGTCTGCTTTTAATGTCTTCACATGTACAGTCAACATTAATATTGCATTTCCAGTTGTTGCTAGATTTGTTAAACACTGGTGTCATGAAATGTATCTTCACAGTGTGGCTGTTTTAGAAGTCTCAGTGTTTCACTACCACTTTATTAACTGTGTACTGCAGTAATTCAGCCCAACATTTCATTTGTGTGTGGACTTACTGCTGAGTCGCCACACAGTCCCCAACAGTGACGGTCTGCAGTTAGAAACAGGAAGGAGGAGGTCGGGAGGAGTGAGAGGGAGAGAAAACCAACCTCACAGCTCATTTAAATCCCAAGTCCTTTTCAGGGTGGACAGGTTATTTCCCTATTTATTATCAAAGTCTCATGATTCTGAATTTTCCAGGAAGTTAAAATGTCAAATAAAAGAATTTAAGTTGCTTAAGAAACTTCGCTGTAACTGACTTTGGTGTCAACAAGGCAAAACTGTATCCCTTCAATATCTTCTCTTATTGCCAATAGGACTTGAGGATACGCAACAGTCTTTCCAGCTCAGTACATAAAAAAAGTATCGCCTAGTGTAAATTGTGTGTGAACGTTGTTTTTCTAAACAAAATGAGAAGGTTATAACAGACCACATAAATTGACAGTCAAGTTATGTGGTCTGTTGTCAATTTCAGTTCCAATATTTCTACTTACCAACTAAGGCGCAGGGCTGGATGGTTGTTCTCTTTGTCTAAGACAGGAACCAATATGTTAGTTTAGTCTGTGTCAGTGTGTGTGCAAACTGACAGTGGGCTCAAACCATAAACTGTATAGGTTCAAACTAGCAGGCCTACAAACAAAACAAAACAATGCAGTAAATGGCTAAATCTGCTCTGACAGCTCATCTGGCTGTGAGTTACAGCCGGAAATGTCAATGAATAAATATCAAATAAATATGTGAATACCTAAGATAAAGCATCTGTACTGTAGTGCCTGCATTATACAAGTGGATCACTACTGTTAAATATTAGCAGCATCATATGATCAAAGGTAATGTGTAAACCAAGGTTTAATTTAAGCTCACTCATAAATAATCAAAATATTGTTTATGATAAAGTTTGTTTAGTGTGTGTGTGTAACCTTTGGCTTATAACTTACAGGTAGCCTACATGTACATTTAAATGCTTAAATAAATGAATACATATACAATTATATAATAAGATGTAATTTAATGCTTAGCTTTGTTTAAATAATTATTCATCTATTTAAGCATTTTATTATATAATTATTTATGTATTTATATATTTAGTTTCGGCCTTACAACCCTCTATATATGTGCACTGTATATAGTGTTCTACCTTTTAAAACTCTGTTTAAAGCGTCTGGAATATTTTATATGGAAGGAGTTCCACAATGACAATGTTGATTAACAGTAATACAGAAAATATGGCGTTAAAGGTTAAAGGAAACCATGCGTCCTCCATCCACAGTCCACACATGTCACACACTGGTCAAGTGGCTGCAACCAACCAGCCACCAGAGCAGACAGGAGAGAATAAAATCAAATAAAACTGAATAAAACAAGACAACAGAACAACTAGCTTTATGTTCAAAATAAAGAAAAGCGTTTCTTCATATTAGAACTGCATATTTATATATAAAAACTGACCTATTGTTATTATGATTCCCATCCTGCCAGCTCCCTTCACCTTTTTTTCCTGTCCGTCCCTGTCACGTGATGAATAATGAAATTGACTCCCATCCCACTCTTGTGACCCACAGGATTCCTGAAAAAACTGTCAGCCTCTAACTCTCTCACTCACTCACACACACACACATATTTCTATCTTTGTGAGGACCGTCATTGACATAATGCATTCCCTAGCCCCTTATCCTAAGCATCACAACTATATGCCTAACCCTCACCTAATTCTAACTTAACCCTTAAAACCAAGTCTTAACCTTCAAACAGCCCTTTTAAGTTATGAGGACTAGCCTAAATGTCCTCACTTTCCAAAAATGTCCTCACTATGTAGCAAGTACACACACACACACACACACGACGGGATGTCACAATTTCAATTCTAAATCGGAAATGGATCAATAAGAGCAGAATCAGCAATTCTCCAAGTTCTGTTTTTTTCTCTCCACCCACGCCTACCTGTGGGCGTCTGGCGCGTGGGCCGCAGGGGAATTTTTTTGTTGCAATACCACGAGTGGCCACTGAAAAAAATTGGAAGCAAGGCTGAGCAGCGGTGCCGTATCCAGTTCTTATTATACATCCATGCTGCAGCTGCACTTTTCGCTTGTTCCGCTGGTAACATTTATCTGTGGTAAGTAGCATTTCACACAATCCTTCTGTGAAGAATGCATGAGGACGCTGTAGTAACATTGCATGAACAGGGACTTTTTATGTCTCTTCTGTGACAGCAAACACTACACGGCCTTTCACTATCACTAACTAATATGCTTATCTAGCCATGTTACAGCTGACTAAAGTAACTTAACTACCCATTATAGCATACATTTTTCTGTGACTGCTGCAAGGTGCTGGCCACCTTCCTTAAAGGGGGGCTGGTGCCCTGTACCCTTCTGCCATCTAGTGACTCTTGTTTTTTTGTTTAAATTTGACACCTTAGTGTGGTACATTTAAAAAAAAAAGGGAAAAAAAGTCACTTGATTCCATGTAGCTGTAAAGAAGAATTTTAAAATGTAAATTACAGTTGTCAGGGCATAAAACAAATGATCTGTTGATCTTTTCAAAGGAAGACTCAATAGTCTTAACAATGGCATAGCCTGGGAACCAGAAGAACCTGTGAGCTCATGTTTTATTTGCTCTGGCAGATGCTGAAAAAAATTGTTTAAATCAAATAGAATAGTGACCTTAAAAATCAGATCTCCACTGCCATCCACTCAATCTTCACACACTAGAGAACAACAACACCTACATCAGAATGCTGTTCAGCTCAGCATTCACCACAATCTTCCCTGTGAAACTGATTGGTCGGCAAATCAGATCCATAACTGGGGAACAAGGATTGGCTCTAAGGGCAGGGTCGGTCAGGCTGGGGTGCGAAGCGGGGCTGGCCCCAAATTGCTCCCAAAGGGCTGTGCCTTCGGTGTGTGTGAGAGTGGGAGTGAGTTTCTTTAGACTGATGAGCAGTTGGCAGGGTATGAATGTGTGTGAATGGGATGAATGTGATATGTAGTGTGAAGCGCTTCAAGTGGTCAGAAGACTAGAAAGGCGCTATACAGTCAATTTACAATTGACTAACTTAGCACTCTGGGCTTGAGTACCACACTCTGCAACTGGATATTGGACTTCCTCACAAACAGACCGGACTGGTGGCCACACCTCCTCCAGTCTAGTGCTCAACACTGGAGCCCCCCAGGGCTGTGTGCTCAGCCACTACCTGTTTACGCTGTACACCCATGACTACAGCCCCTGACATGGAAACAACTCTGTTGTGAAGTTTGCGGATGACACCACCATCATCGGCCGGATTTCAAACAATGATGAGACATCATATCTGGAGGAAATCAACAGTCTTGCAGAGTTGTGCACAGAGAACAACCTACTGCTCAACGTCAGCAAAACCAAGGAGCTAATTGTTGATTTTAGGAAAAAGGAGGCTAAGACACACATTCCTGTCTACATCAGTGGAGCCGAGGTGGAGCAGGTGAACAGTTTTAGGTTCCTAGGAATCAGCATCACAGACAACCTGACATGGTCATCTCATATCACCATCTTGGTAAAGAAAGCTCGGAAACAGCTGTATTTCTTAAGGAAACTTAAAAAGGCAAAATTCCTGTGCCAAGTTCTTGTTAACTTTTACAGAGGCGCAATAGAAAGCATCCTGACTGGAAACATCATAAACTGGAATGGAATGTGCACGGCCCAGGACCGGAGGGCTCTGCAGCGGGTGATTAAAACTTCTTAGAAGATCATTGGTACCCATCTACCGTGAATCTGTGATATCGTTGGAGTGAGGAGGCTGCATAGAGCCCAAAGGATACTAAAGAACAGTACCCACCCCCGCCCTGTTTTCCCTGGTGCCGTCTGAAGAGACACAGAAGTATCTGCTCTTGTACCACCAGACTGAAGAGCAGCTTCTTCCCTCTGGCTGTAAGACTGCTTAATTCATCCTCAGCACTCCGCCATGTAAAATAGTTTTATTTCTACGACTTATTTATTTACTCATCTACTGTATATTTTTTGTATAACATTTCTTTTTGTGAGTAGCATAAAGGGAACTACAACTCAAATCTCGTAAAATGTTAAATAAATCACGATACCTTGTATCATAGATTTGGAGAATTGTGACAACCGTAATGAGTCCATCTGTGGTAAATTCAATTGATTGGACATCATTTGGAAAGGCACACACCTGTATATAAAGAGGTCTCACAGCTGACAATGCATAGCAGAACAAAAAAACAAAGCCATGTAGTCAAAGGAACTGCTTGCACAGCTGGGCTGCCATTTAAAAAAAAAAAATCTGGGTTGATAGAATAATAAAAATAAATAAATAAATAAATTATGGTCGCTATTGGGGGTAGGTTGGCTTTTTTGACAATTCTAGTTACGATTTTCTCTGACCAATCAATGGTCTGCAGTGATTTAACTCCACCTTTGAGTATCGGCTCAGCTTGCTTGGAACCTCGTGAGGGGATACCAAAAAAAAGTACCAGGTACCATCCACAACTTTTTCCAGTGGAAAACCAAAAAGAACGGTTCCAAATGAGTCATGTCGAGCCATGCCGTACCATGCAGTGGAAATGAGGCATAAGTACTGAGTTAAGGGTCTGAATACTTATATCCATGTGATATCAGTTTCATTGACAGCAGCAGAAAGAGGCATGCATATGGACAAGTTTGAACTGGAATTTATTGTTTTTCCTCTACATTCAGCTCAGCCATGGATCAACGTACACAAAGCTTATTTCACAGCTCCAAGTTCACTTTGTTTGCCAGAAATGTACATCTAATGCTTTAGCTTACATTCCCATAAAATATCTAGCTACTGAAACAGCTCTTAGATACTAAGCTAGAGGCAAGGAGTTGTAACTTTGACAAAAAGCAGACTGTTAATGTTCTACTACGGCACACACCATACAGGAAAAAGGCGACAGTAGAAAAGTTCAATTGTAAAGTGCTGATGTTCACTTCTGGGAAACTTCATCCAACTTCGGCTCTAAAAAACACAAAATAGAGTTATTAACTCAGTGCATGTTTGATTATGTAGTATTTAACATTTTTCAGTCCCTAATGCTACTTTTGGGCCTAATGTCACAGAATAGTCAGATTTAACATGTTCTGAAACCTGATAAAGCATCCAGACAACAAGATCTCAGTGTCTGTGACATACTTGATTATCAGAAAAACATCACCACAAGATTAAAATCAAATGATTATGATCAGATTTTACTATGCTTTTCTTACAATTGTCAACTTTTTACTCAGACAGCCCAAAATTTGCACACGGTAGGCCATGCTGTGTGGCAAACGTTACTTAAAACAAGGATCTTGAAGATTACTGTAGGTAAACATTGATCAATAAGAATATATTTTATTGTTGCCATTTAGTTCACAAAAATAGAATTGCATTCAGTAAGAATAAAACGTAGTTCAGGTGTTGTTAACAGCAGAACTATATTGCATTCACAATCAAAGTACTGCTGTTCACAGGGCAATGACAAGTTGTAATAGTTGGATTAACTTGACTAACCTGTGAATTTGAACACTGGGAAAGATGTGAGGTCTCCACCACCATAGAGCCTCTGAAGCTTTGCGATCTCCTCTGCCAAGGCCTTTTCATACTCTGAACCTGCATCGACTAGCCCCCCAGTACCCCTACAGGAGGAGGACAAAGATCAATTATCAGCAAAGTACCATTTCATTTTCTCCCAGATTTATTGCATTTTATGGCCATGACATTCTCTGTTGAATCATCAGTACAAATCATCAAAGCACTCTAATTTCAGATCTCAATTTTTCAATAATTTTGACTGAACAAATACTCATGAATCATGCTTTATTTATTTTAGTTTAGTTGTTGGAATAGTTGTTTACATGTTTCAGGAGTTTCGAAAGTGGGCAACTTGTGTCACTTTCCATCATTTATCAAGCAATCAAATCAAATTGATTATTGTTACACCTGGGGACCAACTCCTGTTCCAAGTGCCAGTGCACAGAGAATTAACCTTATATACATATTTTTTGATGGTGGGGAAACCGGAGCACCCGGAGGAAACCCACGCAAACACGGGGAGAACATGCAAACAGCACACAGAAAGACCCTGCCCCAGTCGAGATTCGAACCCAGGACCTTATTGCTGTGAGGCAACGGTGCTAACCACTGTGTCTTATCATGTTTTCCAGACTAAAATCCTGAAGCAAAAACTGAACTCAGGACCTTTAAACTAACCTTTAAAGACTCCATTTCAATTATTTGGGCTTTGGAACTTGTGTATCCAAAGCCTGATGTATCTTATTCCTCTATGCCGTAGAGTTTCATTGTTGTTCAAAAATTATTAAAAAACGCATCAATGAGCCATATCGTTGCACTGGGTGACATGTTCCTTCATCACCATGAACACACACACTGTAGTTTATTTTGACTCAATCCCACATACACTGTCCTGCTGCCCCAAATACTCACTAGAGCACCAAATGTGTATAAATCCGCTGCTAAAAAAAGTCCAAACAAATGCACTATTTCCTCCAGTTTGAGTAATGTTTGTTAAAAAAAATAAATAAATAAATACAGTGGCCAGGGGTTTAAGGAAATTACTGAGCATATATATCTCAATCAAATGTGCAATTAGACTATAAACACTGAAACACACACTGTATGTTGTTCCTGTTGTATTTGTAGTTTCCACAGACATGATATTATGGTCAACTGAACTGAAACTCTGACAGGGGAAGCCAATTTCCTTAATTACTGTTTTCCACATACTAACATACAGCATTAAGGACCTTCCTCTGAATCACCTGTGTGCGGCGAACCTTACGGTAACTTCCATCGTACATTTTAGCTTCTGTCCAGCTGAACCTGTGCTTGTTTTGAACATGCAGCTACAGTTTAAACCTCTGCTACTTCTGGATTTACTGAACCTGTTCAAAAACCAGCTAAGCTAATGACAGAGTAATGGCCCCGTGACGTTTTTGAGATAACCTGCTAAACAAACAAATGGGGATGAAATCATAACTTGCTTGGTGGAGGTAGTGAGACTTACTGGCTTTTTGTGGAGTACTCGCGTATGGAGTCCAAGAAGAGCTTCTGAATTGGGTCCATTTGAGCTGAGAGTTAGAGGGAGAAAAAAAATAAATAAATACAAAAACAAATTAATTTCTCTTCACAGAAAAATACTCATACACCAGGATCATGCGTTTGGATATCATCTGTCCATTTGGCTAGAACAAATAAATAAGCGATCTTTGACTTTAACTGTAACCCTCATGCACAAACCACACCTGGGAGTGGGAGACAAGGAGTAGCCAGCTACAAGGGTCAGATAGGAAAGAACGTGTGAAAGGTCAGGTCACTTGACAGGTTAAAAGGTTGTTGCGATAGGTAATGCTAGGGTACATGTTTACAGAACTGCTGCAAGGTATAGGTTGACAACAGTCTAGTCAAACAAAGCATTTAACAGTGAAGTCCAAAGAAGCAAATTAAAATCTTCAACTTTGACTCCACACACAGCAACCAGGGTGCAATCTCAAGTGCTTTTACCATGAAAGAAAGGGGCAGGAAAGTTTACTTTCAAACACATGATTCATTAACAAAATACAACCATCAAATCATATCAAACATGATGGATTGACTACATATTACTTTTACCATGCAACTTCCAAATAAGTGTGAAGTGTAAGAGAGGGAGAGAGGAGGAAGGGGGAAAAAAACAAAAACACCACACAGGTGACGACTGCAACCTTAACATTCTCCTTCACCAGTGGAAACAGTACCTTTAACATTATCTTTAGTGTTTAACAATCACCAATTCAAAATCAAGCAGAACAGTTCCATACAACCACAACACGAACTGGGAGACGGGCCGTGCTGAGAATTATTTTCTATCATGAAAACCGTGGATCTTAAAACCAAAGCAAACATCTGTAAATTTGACTAGAATAAAAAAAACGGAGTAAAAAGTGGGAAGAACAGATTACAGTGACTTATGCAGGAAGGTGGAAAGAATTTCTAAAAAACAAAAGAAATTAGTGCAGTTAGCACTTTTCAAGACAAAAACTTGAAAAGTGTCCAGAAATAAACCACATAAAAAATCTCAAGGCAAAATGCTGTGCAGTTAAGACATGCATCATATGTAAGACGGCTGAAGCAGCACAAACACATTAGACAATGAGTTTAACTATAGCTACGTGAAAGATGCCCCAACCACATGGGGCTGGGGTGTATATAGCATAAAGAAGGGAAGATTGAGGGTCATGTGCTAAAATGCATCAAGTAACACTAAGGGACTATTGGGATCAAGCTGTGCAAGGTTAGAACAAAAAAGTGTGTTTGTGATGTCAGGTATCTTTACAGTTTATCCTTACACTCATCACAAATGACTACTGTAAATTCATATAAATGGCGATGGAAATGACTGCTGGTAGACTGTAGGGTCCACAGAGGAAAAGAGAAGGACTGTGGAGGAGGAGGAGGAGGAGGAGGAGGAGGAGGAGGAGGAGGTTGTAGTGTGTACCCTCAGACGGTTCAACTGGTTCAGCTGGGGTCTCCGCCTGCAGCTCCTCTCCTGCAGCTTCAGCAACGACTGGAGCAGGGTCCAACAGGTCCTCGGTGCTCTCCACAGGGGCAGAAACTTCAGCTTCAGCTTCTACAGGGACAGCTTCAGCCACAGGCTCTGGGGCCGCTTCTACAGGGGCTTCAGCAGGGACAACTTCAGGGGCGGCTTCCACAAGTGGTGCAGCTTCTGCAGCAGGGGTCGCTTCTACAGGGGCTTCAGCAGGGACAACTTCAGGGGCGGCTTCCACAAGTGGTGCAGCTTCTGCAGCAGGGGCCGCTTCTACAGGGGCTTCAGCAGGGACAACTTCAGGGGCGGCTTCCACAAGTGGTGCAGCTTCTGCAGCAGGGGCCGCTTCTACAGGGGCTTCAGCAGGGACAACTTCAGGGGCGGCTTCCACAAGTGGTGCAGCTTCTGCAGCAGGGGCCGCTTCTACAGGGGCTTCAGCAGGGACAACTTCAGGGGCGGCTTCCACAAGTGGTGCAGCTTCTGCAGCAGGGGCCGCTTCTACAGGGGCTTCAGCAGGGACAACTTCAGGGGCGGCTTCCACAAGTGGTGCAGCTTCTGCAGCAGGGGCCGCTTCTACAGGGGCTTCAGCAGGGACAACTTCAGGGGCGGCTTCCACAATTGGTGCAGCTTCTGCAGCAGGGGCCGCTTCTACAGGGGCTTCAGCAGGGACAACTTCAGGGGCGGCTTCCACAATTGGTGCAGCTTCTGCAGCAGGGGCCGCTTCTACAGGGGCTTCAGCAGGGACAACTTCAGGGCCGGCTTCCACAAGTGGTGTAGCTTCTGCAGCAGGGGCTTTAGGGGCAGCTTCTGGGGCTTCAACACGAGCTTCACCAACTGGGGCAGCAGTTTCAGCAGCAGGTTCAGCTATAGATGCTGCAGCAACAGCTTCAACCACTGGTACAGCTTCGGCAACCGCTTCTGCAACAGTCTTAACCACTGGTATGGCTTCAGCGACAGCTTCAACAACAGGTGCAGGGGCAGATTCAGAGACTGCTTCAACAGCGGGAGGCGCTTCAAAAATGGGTGTAGCTTCAGCTGCTGAAGCAGGTTCGGGGATAGCTTCAGCAGTGGTAGTGGCTTCAACTACTGGGGTGGCTTCTACCGCAGGGGTGGTTGCCACAGCCTCAGGTGCAGCAGCAGAGGGTGTGAGCTCTGCAGCTGGTCTAGCTGCAGCTTCTGCAGCTGCAGCTGCAGCTGCTGCTGCAGCTGCTGGAGAAACGTCTTTCTTGGGAAACTCATATGACTTGTGCTGGACAAGCTTCTCTATATCGAAGTATGTTTTAGCCTGGTCTTTGTCTGGTACGAAGGAGGAGGGCAAGCAGACAAGATATATTATTAATTAAAAAAAACAACAACATATGTATATGGTTGAATGACAAAATGTCCACTATGAACCCACATTTAACAAAATGTCAAGATATCCTGGAAGGTGGTATCTGGTACATGTACCGGTTTATAGGAAAATAAAACAAATGTAAAAATGAAACACATGAAACATCTATGCCTATGAGTTAGCCAAAGGGATACAGCAAACATATTCTAGAAAAGCTTCAAGAAGACTTAACATAACGATAACTGTAACCTTTATGTAACAGCTTTATATTGAGATAAATGGAATATAATCAAAAAGGACCTAAAACACATTAACACTGTTCAGCTGATGGGGCAGTTAGTAAGTGAAATAATCTTTAAAACCTGTGGAAGGAAAGCCAGAAGTGAAAATGATAAACTGTGGTGCAAGCAATTCTGAATACTACAATGTAATCTAATACCAATGTTTTCCACCTCATAATCTGAGCATACGCAGCCTTGATCTTTTTGATGGGTTGAGCAAAAACACATCCACACAAATCTGCCATATATGCCAAAACCTGCAAATGCTCAAGTTTGCAAAAGCAGCTGGTTCTAGTAGCATCAGGTTAAATAGGCTTTTTATTTACACAACTGCTCCCTTACCCTGCAACCATGACCAAGCAGCTGCTGCAAGTGTTTTTACCATGACATAGGACATGTCATATCGATTGGAATCTCATTCCTGACCTTTGCTGTACTTTGTCACATTTTCTCCAACAGTGCGCCAAACTACATAATGTCAAACACAAAAGCTAAAACCTAGTTTTATACTGGATAATTTTATCCTTGACGTGGTTTCTGCATAATATTCATGACTATCATTTATTTGGAAATACTTATTCATAATGTAGTCGAGTATATCTGGGTCTCACCTTGAAAACTGTTGCGTAATGTAACCATAGTCAGATTAGTAGAACAACATATCTCCACCAACGTCAAGATAATCCATGTTGGATTTTCACCAAAATGTAAATTCTTTCATGGCTCACTAATGCACAGAGTATCCAAAACATGTAAACAGGAAGTGTAATGTTACCATGAGTCAGTTAACTGTGGACTACACCTGACCCCATTTTTTCCACCTCTCACATTTTGGAAAGTGAAAAGTCATGCTGCATTAGTTATGAGCAGTTCTTGTTTGTACTGTAACCATGAATGTACAGAAATCATTGAATTTCTTTTGATACTGAAGAAAATGTCTACATTTTATGGTATTAAATTAATTATATGTAGCATCCAATTTTACATGACTTTCAAGCTGATTTATGAAAGTTTGTCCTTGATGGACATCGTTATACTGCTATCACTGGAAAAAGTAAGTCACTCTGATTTCAGCAGTATGTGTATGATCTGTGTTTTCAGACTTGACTGAGTTATTACTCTGAGAAGAAAGGTGCAAGTTCTGACCCAAATTGCTTCAATCAGGTCCAAAAAGGTTAAGGCCAAGTTAAGAAAGTTTTAGACTTAATAATGCCAGGAAGGTAGTAGGATACATCAGACCTGGGGTATGTATTACGAAGCAGGATTTGGGGTTAGTGAGGTAACTTCACGGTTAACCCTGGGTTTTCAGTGTTACGACAGTGGTTCGCTTCTTACCGGGGTGGATCACCATGGTAACTTATGCTGCACACTTAACCAGATCCAGTTAATCTGTTATGTTCGAGTTAACATATCAACGCATATAAAAGCACCGCCTACTGAAAAGTCAATTCTCTTGGAAAATGGCATCACCATTTGTAGAAGATCCCGTGGAGCTCGGTGCGTGGATTGTGAGAGGGTCTCTTAGGCGGGCAAGAGCGTTCAGAGACCGGCAAAGCCCTTTGGCTTTCCCTGGCAATTTTTTATATGAGACATTATAGATTCTCATCGGAGGGAAGCAACGTCAAAGCCATTTCGTTGTGCTTTTGTATACCTATATAATCCTACAACTGAGACTGAGTGAAGCACTAAAGCCTTGTACTTGTTGTACTTACTTGTTGTAAGATATGAAAGTAAGCCTACATACCGTTTTGAATTATGTTTTTATATATTTTTTATTTGCTCCCAAATCCATTTCACACCGCCAAGATTGCAGCTGAAAGAATAAGGCTAAAATTGTCATACATGCCGTAAGACTACATCTAAGCAACATATTCATTTAATGGAATACACAAATGTAACCTTTTATAGTCAGATCTACCAGTGCCCTAATGATGGGCAGTGATATTAGGCTATAAGGCTATGAACTTACACCATGAACTGCTTTAAATGTATTTGTGATTAATGTTGTGTGTTATATATTTTAATGTGTTGTTTTCTATGATCATTTTAAACTTATGTAAAGTGTCTGAGTATCCTGAAAAGTGCTCTATAAAATAAATGTATTATTATTATTATTAACACAGTCTGCAATTTTTTGCCAGCTGTCCTACCTGCATTTGGCAGCTGCAGCTGTGTTACCATGGTAACTGACTCTGTGAACCTAACCTAAGTTTCTGCCTCCTCCCTCTTACAGAGCCAGACGCCGTTTAATTTCCTCATTCACTCAGTCCGTATCCAAGTACTATCAAAGCACATTAGTTAGCGGAGGTTTACTGACAGAGTCTAAATCCTGGTTGGATATTAGTTTGTTACTCAGGACTATCTGAATTACCACTTGTATGTGCTGTCAGTCAGGAGACAGCACAGGAGACAAATGACCGATCTTACTACAGTGTCATCTGTAGACAACACCATGCCTTTTAATTGCCCGTAGGGTGCAGATAAGTACCCTATAGGCAAATAGATATAAGAAGTTTGATGGCACTAGATAGATCTTTTCAGACGTTTATGCTGTTGATCAATACATATACAAAGTTAAATCAATTCTTCCAAACAAACACAAAATCAGGTAAAACATACAGTTATGTTACATTACCAATTAACAGTAATGTGCAGATGCTCGAAGTCTGTAAGGTTTTTGAGGAGTACTGTTGTGGTAAATAACTTCAAATACAATTTTCACCTACATTGAAGCCTGACATGTTTCTTCCTCGACCAGATCAATGACCTTTATATAGTTTTACAGTTTAGCGGTGAGAGCTTAATTCAAAAGCTGATACAGGCTCAGCCACATGTTGTGATAGTAGCAGTGACTCTACCTGAGTTGTTCTTCTTCGATGACTTCTTGGAACCCCCAGATTTTGTGCTAAGGGCTACAGCTGCAGGTGCTTTACTCAGAGTACTCCAACTCTCAGCCTGCAAACACTGATGACACACACACACAAACAACATTGCATTCAGCTATTTTCTTTCCTTAAGGAGCAGTAATTGAACATTGTCAAAATGTGAAACCCAAAAGGGACCTCCCACATTCTTTACTTTCCCAAGACATCCTGATCAAGTGGTGGTTGATTTGGGCAATGTGCTCACATCAGTGGAGCCATACACAGCAACCGGCCAAGTCCAAAAGAGATGAGCAAAGCATCATCAGCCCATCAGGCTTCCAAATTAAAAGGAAATATCTTCACACCTTCACATGACTTTGCACTACACATTTTTGCTGACTTGGACTTCCTTATTATGTAATTTCATTTCAAAGTTCTTCAGTCATGTGAAGACTGCCTTTTTTCACCTACGTAACATTGCAAAAATCAAGCACATCCTGTCTCAAAATGATGCCGAAAAATTTGTGCATGCATTTGTTACTTCTAGGTTGGACTACTGCAATTCCTTATTATCAGGCTGCCCGAATAAGTCCCTTAAGACTCTCCAGTTGATCCAGAATGCTGCGACACGTGTACTGACAAGAACTAGGAAAGGAGATCATATTTCACCAATATTAGCTTCTCTGCACTGGCTCCCTGTAAAATCCAGAACAGAATTTAAAATCCTTCTCCTCACCTACAAAGCTCTTAATGGTCCATAATATCTTAAAGAGCTCATAATACCTTATTATCCAACTAGAACACTGCGCTCCCAGGATGCAGGGTTACCTGTGGTTCTTAGAGTCTCCAAAAGTAGAATGGGAGCCAGAGCCTTCAGTTATCAAGCTCCTGTCCTGTGGAATCAGGTCCCAGTTTGGGTTCGGGAGGCAGACACCATCTCCAGATTTAAGAGTAGGCTTAAGACTTTCCTCCTTGATAAAGCTTATAGTTAGGGCTGGCTTGGGTGAGTCCTGAACCATCCCTTTGTTATGCTGCTATAGGCCTAGACTGCTGGGAGACTTCCCATGATGCACCTCTTTCCTCTCTCCTTCTCTCCCTCTCCATCAGTATGCATTTTTATCCCATAGTTTTGTGCTTTCTCGTTTCTCTCCTCTCTCCTTCTGTCGCTTTCAGCAGGTATTTCTGCCTCCGGAGCTGCAGAGTCTGGATCTGTGGTTGTGGGCCACCTGCTGCCCCTGTGTTCCTGCTTGACAACTGCTACTACAGTTGTTGTTATTGCCTCTGTTACTAATACTGACATTATTTTTCCTATATCTGTCACTCCTATTATTATTATTATTATTATTATTATTATTATTATTAACAACAACACTACAATTCTGTTATGAATTGGTGCTATATAAATAAAATTGAATGTGATGATAAATGGGAAAACTGAAATAATGAAACACAAAATCACAGGCAACATTAAGGATTTATGTCATGAGTTAGACTGACCTACCCACCATATACTCAGAAGTCTGCTGTTACTCAACCGATAGTGGAAACAACAATAAAACTTCACAAGATGTAAAGAAGTGTATTCAAAAATGACATTTTTTTAAATTTTATGCGGGTTTTTTGTAAATTAAGGTTGGACTAGAAGTACTGTGGATAACCCTGTTTGTAACCTTTCCAATAAATCAGAACCATATTGTTATGTTTATTTTTGAAGAAGATATGTGTCTTTACGTGGGGTGGGAGTCCAATATGGGTCAATTTTGAGGGCCCAAGTCTCCTGAATGGTTGGTCATTCTGGGTCATCAAACCACGTTCTAACACTCTCTCATATACAGTAGGTTACCATATAGGAAAAAAAATTGTTCAAATCAATAGGGGTGAGGCCAGAAAGTGATTGATTTCTGACAGAATGCCCCGCCAACATCATGTGTTAATTTCAGTCTTGGGGCTGTTCTCACCATCATCAGATCTTTGTCTGTCTTTGGCAGTCCACTTGGATTAGATGTGACATAAAACGCATCAAGAATGACAAGAGTAGGTTACATGCTGAGAAACAGCTAGGCTCTGTTAATGTTTTTCTAACTTTGAATAGTTGCCGATCCAAATTTTGAGATCCATAAAAAGCATTACACTTCTTAAATGACCCATTTAAATGTTCTAGCTACAAGCCTTACCCTTACTCAAATATTAACTACTAGGTCACACTAGAACAGGCTTCAGCCCTTTGCAGGGCTGTCATCAATGAGGTTTTATAAACCATGACATTTAGTTTTCACCCCTTTGTTTCGCCTTAAGTAGTTTTAAGATTGGAGAAAATATCTTGTTCCACATTATCTTACAGTATCATATCAGCTTGTTCCAGCTTTTAATTGACGCTACAGAGCACCATTCCAGCATACTGGAAATACATTGTAGATGTCTTGTGCATAATTTATGAACATTTCCCCAAGATTCAATGAATTTCCTATCTTTTGAAACTTGGGGATCTTCAAAATTTTAAATAAAGTTCTGTGGGTTTGAACAATATCTGACTGCACAGCATTAATTATATTGACTGTATTGTGGTGTGTCAGAGGGGTGTAAGAGGTTAAAAAAGACTTAAATCCAGTCATAACACAAAAGAGACCCTTCCAAGTTAACATGTCCAGTACCATTGCTAAGCATGGACAATTTCCAGTGTAATCACTGAGTCTATACTGGTGAAGGCTCACTAACCTTACACTAACATGCCCATGGTCATACAACCTAGCTTCATATGAAAATTAACCACAACTCCCATGTTAACACTGACTGTACTCAGAAAGTCAAATTCCTTAGCAGTTCAGTAGTGGAGCTTCAGCGTGTCTGGTTTAAGCCTGTTCCACTGAGGCGTGCCGTTAGCTAACTAACAGCCTGCAATAACTGATTCAAGTTTGTGCCACAATTTCCATAATTCAGTAAGTTAACCAATTCACGTTTTATTTAAAAAACACTCATTTAAATAACTTAGCATGAAGCTGAGTTCATCGCTAGCCTCAGAGACTGAATAACGTAACTGCAGCCATGGGGTTAGCTAAAAGTGAAGACGACACAGACAAACAACTGATAACACAGTCCAAACCATCAGAATTTACAGACCGAGTATTTCCAATAATGGCACTAAAATAAAGTACTACATTTATGCTGTTAACGAAATGATATTACCTTGACACAGCCCAGTCGTCCTATCCTCAGCAGGGAAGCCGCCATCTTTCTGTACAGTGTGCCTGTGCAACAATAAATACACGCTAAATCAATGCAATAATAACAACGACGTCAAAATATCTTCAACCTGTAATTAGTTATATAGCATCGTGCATAAAAACAGAGCCGCAATCAATCAGCTGCGATAAACTCTCTAACCTTGTCCCAGTGACGCCTGCAGTGCAACTAGGCTAACTGTTAGAAAATAAACGTGGATACTGGCTGTTGCCTTCTGATAAATAAGATTATTCTATGCTTTTCTTCTGGAGGTTAGCACTCTGGAAGCACCTCACAGCAGGCTGGACATGGCTCAGTCCGAGTATATCACCTTTTATGCAACACTTGGATGTGACAGTCACCGCCCCCTTCCAGACAAAGCATGTGTTGTTCGTTATGAATGTCTTTTTTACAGTCTGTGAATCTTATATATGGTTAATATTCGATCTTTTTTGTCTATGTTGACCATGGATGTGTTGTTATATCTATGTGTGAACAATGTACTGTAAAAAATACTGTAAATTGTTGCTCACTCACTCGTTTGGCCAACTTTTCGTACTAAATTTGATAGATTCAAGTGGCTTTAGTGTTATGAATGCAGCTATAGTAAAGTTACTTACTCTACTTGAATACTTAAATTTTATATTATTGTTTAGAAAGCTAAACGTATGTATTTCATTTAGCACACCCCCTGTCTTCTCCACCTAGAGGAACCTTAACAGCTGATTTGTGTACATTCTGTACTTTCTCGAGGGGGCGTGTGTTGTGTAGTTGGTGACGTAATTTGCGCGCGACAAAATACCATAAAGCTCTCCCTCTCCGCGTGGGCTAACGTCGCATGTTACACACACATCAGTCATGACTGCTGTCGGCTTCTGTGGAGAGTGGTTTATCTTCACTTGCGACAAGAAACTCGTAGCAATTCACACCAAACAGGCCAGGTTTGAATCACTTTAAACCTTTCCTTCATAGTTTGTGAGTTATGTGCCGAAGGGGCAGGTTATATTTGCTGTCTAGCAGTGTTAGCTAGCTGGCAGTCATTCGCCATCCTACACAGGTTTGGAAAGACTCAGAAAGCATGGAGAAATGTCAAGTTAATTTCAAGATTTTCATAAGTTAGGTAATTGCACATACGTTTGGAAACGTGTACGAAGATGTTGTGGCATCTGTGTGACACAGTTTGGCCGTCATCTCAGCATCATCAGCAGCAGCAGCATCGTATCGCTTTGATCTTTTTCACTACTTGTGCCAACACAATTTCAGTAACAATGTAGCCTAAAACAATGAAAAATACAGTGTTCGATACTTTACCTAGAGAAAGTATAATTTTACAGACCCTTTTATAAGCCAGATGTGCCACGATGTTGTAAATGTTATCACAAGAACGATGTCTAAATAAAATACAGTATAAAACTGACTTGACTTGCTTGCTTGACATGCTCCTGAAAGGATTCATTAATTAAGTCAATTAATTGATTTGTTGATTAGCAGAAAAGTCAGCTGCATCTATTTTGATAATTACATAACAAGAATTTAAATCTGTTCTCAATTAAAGATACCAAGCATTCTCTGACTGGTTCCCAGCTTCTCCAGTGTGAGGATTTGCTGCTTTTCTCTAATTTATAATATTGTAAATATTGTAAATGAGTATCTTGCGGTTTTGGAATGTTGCTCGGACCAGACAAGACATTTGAATATGTCACTTTGGACTCTGTAAAATTTTGATGGGCTTCCCCCCCCTAATTTTCTTACATTCTGTATACAAAATGATTGATTGTTTGAAAAAAATAATCTGCAGATTAATCAATAATGAGAACTTTATAAACTGCAGCCATATTCTGATTAGAGAATAAGTAGATTACGAATCTGACCAGACATTCCATATCAGCTTTCAGTAATTGACAGTTTTTGGTACTGTTACTGACACATTTAAGTCAGTACCAAAAAATGTTTGAGGTCTGCATCAGAAAGCTCCCAGATTTCCTTCTGAGTAGGGCTGCAAATGTAGTTTTTTTTTTTTTTTTTTATCAATTGATTTATCATTTAGTCTATAAAATGTTAAGACAGTGAAAAATGCCATTCACAATTTCCCTGAGCTAATGACTCTTCAGATATCTCATTTTGCCTGACCGACAGTTCAAATGCCAAAGATATTCATTTTACTTTCATCTAAAACTGAGAAATGCAGCAAATCCTTACATTTGAGAAGCTGGAACCAGAGAATGTTTGACATTTTTGCATAATAAATGACTTAAAAAATATAAAAGTTGATCATTTTTGCCTTTTTTTTTAAAAAGAAGTTAAGTACAATCAATTTTGCCAGATTTGACTGACAAAAAGTAGTCCAGTCAGAGCCTAGAATTCACCCAAGCATCATAAAAGTAGCCCAATTTATTGGAATATAGCCTAACTTCTCGTAGGTGGAAACAAATGTACAAAAAGTAGCCCAAATTATCATAAACAAATGTTTGCCCACCCAATTAAATAAAAAGTAGGCCAATCTTACGCCACTGAGTACATTAGTTCTCTAATAATCTATTTAATGGAAGTAGAATTTCAGATTGAACTGGTACATGAAAAGCCATGCAGTCACATAAATAATAGTAATCATAGTTGGTTACTTTCCACCAAAGGTTAGTGAAGGAAATATTATGTTTCAAGCCATACAAACCAGGAAGTAAAATATAGATCAACTAGGACTCAATGGGAATAAGTGATTTTTTTTTCTTATGTTATTGAAAGCTACAGGTGAATGAACTGAGCTCATACCAAACTAGATGGATAGTTAAAAATAGAAAGTCATTATGAAACTGGCACCATGCAGGAACTCATCCAAATTGAATACATTAGCTCTTCTGTACTTTATTGCAGAGAACCGTTTGTGTTTGACTGCAGCACTGCTGAGAAGAAGCCAACAAATACGAAGGATGATAACAGGTAACAACAATGTCTATATGCTTTGCAAATGTGGCAACCTTTGATGAATGAAGTCATAATTATGACATTTATTTTTGTAGCATTTACATATCTAAAAATATGCCTTACTGTTACACTTTTAAAGAAAAGAAGAAGGAAGACATGTAAAAAATGCCTATGTGGAATAGGTGGAATACTTCACAATATCTCAGTGACTTGCTGAGAACGACGTTCAGTGGCTTCAAAATAAAAAGTAAAGATCTTCACACCTTAACATGACGTTGCACTACACATTTTTGCTGACTTGATTTTGCTTATTATGTAATTTCATTTAAATTTTCAGTCGTGTTGATAATCAAATGGGAAAACTGAAGTAATATTTGAGGTGAAATAAAAGTCTGCTGTTGCTCAACTGACAGGTACAACATGAAAACTTCAGGAGATGTAAAGAAGTGTTTATAAATGAAAAAATGACCAAAAATCACCTAATTTGCATATGTATTTATTTTGGACCAAAAGTATTGAAATCGTGTATAACCTCATTTGTAAGCTTTACGATAATCAGAGAACTATTCTGTTATATTTATTTTTGAAGAAAATATGTGTTATTAGGTGGTGTGGTGGTCCAATATGGGTCAACTCTGAGGGCCCCTGTCTCCTGAATGGTTGGTCACGCTAACATGCTCTCATATCTAGCTATAAAGGAAGGAATCTCTGCATGTATGTATGTCCTTCGCATATCTCGAGAACCGTACATCTGATCGACTTCACACTTGGCGGATGTATTGCTGGGGACCCGAGGAAGTACAGTGTCAAATTTACGAACATGCAACACGTTTAATACTACAGTTTTTCTCAGTCACTTTGGTACATTTCTCGAATCAAACTCACAATTTGCAAAACAGTAAGTGCATTTCTCAAAACAATTTGTACAAATAGCAAAACACCATGGATAACCTGCAAAAGCCACTCTCTTACTCAAAATTCTTAGTTCATCTCTCAAAAGTAAATATCTGTGTCAATGAACATGTCAGTGCCATCAGAATGACAAGTCCTTGTGTCATTGTGTACGGATAAGACAGTCAAATTGTTTAGTCATGTTGTCACAATAACAGTTTACTCTGGAGGGATGTTCTGATGGAAATGATGGCTAAAGTTTTGATGACAATTATTGTAAGTTACATCTTAGTGTATGTGTGAGTGTAATTGCAAGAGAATGGAAAAGATTCAAATTTACACTCTTACTGTTTGTACTGTATTTTATTGACAGAACATGTCATTGAGATACAGAAATGAAAAGACAGCACTGAATAGCACACAAAAAAAACCTAAAGAAGAAATGTGAACATAGGAAAAACTGTACATGCGGTGCTGTAGAAATTACATTAAGGAATTACAATCTTCCTCCACCTCTTGACGATCCTGTCTGTTGGGCCACAAATTCTCATCCACATCACTTGAACATCTTCTCTTGCAATGAAGAATCTTTTTGAGTGTCTTATCCAGCCTCTGCAGGCATCTGCTGTGATGTCGTCACATGCTGCATCCATGGCAGCCAGAAGGGTCATTTGTGTACGTGGCTGACGATCGTATACTTTCCATCTCCATGCTGAGAAAAATTCCTCAATGGGGTTAAGGAATGGAGAGTAGGGTGGGAGGAACTCCATCAGCATCCCGTCATGGGCAGCAAACCATTGCCTGATGATGTTGGAATGATGGAAACTGACATTGTCCCAAACAATCACATACTTTGGCAGGTCATTTCCAATCTGACCCCTCTCTTGTTCAGGGATGAGATCCCTGTAGAGAGTGTCTAAAAAGGTGACAAGACGCTCTGTATCGTATGGCCCAATAATGGGAATATGCGTTAGCACACCATTCTCAGAGATTGCACAACCCATGGTTATGTTTCCGCCCCGTTGGCCTGGCACATCAACTGTAGCTCTGTGGCCGATGATATTTCGACCACGCCTTCTACGTTTTGTTAGGTTGAAGCCAGCTTCATCCATGTAGAGGAAGCTGTGCGGTGGTTCACTTGCTTCCAGTTCCATTATACGCTATATCCAGAAGACACAAAATGAGTTTTATGAATTACATGCATTTTCATTTTGGCCAAGATATGGTTACATCAAATGTATACAGCACATATTTGCTATGGCTGTAGAAAAGAAGATGCAATGTGTCAAGTTTACACTTACTGTACTGTATATCACTATACAATGTTGTACTGTTTACTCTGAGGTACAGTTGCTGCATGCTCATACATGTTTTACCTGTACATATTGGTAACGCAGCTCCTTCACTCTTTCACCATTTCTTTCAAACGGAACAGTGTAGAGCTGCTTCATATTCATTTGGTGTCTTTTCAGCACCCTATCAATGGTTGAGATGCTGACTGTTTGGATGTTTTGAAAGATGTTGTTGTCCTCTATAATGGCACTTTTTATCTCCCTTAGTCTTATTGCATTGTTTTCTATTACCATGGTGCAAATGGCCTCCTCCTGTTCACGTGTGAAAAGGGGCCCTCTGCCACCCCTGTGAATTTGTCTTGCAGTCCTATGTGGGGAAAAAAATTAGTAAAGAAAGTACAGTGTACAATGCCTATTGTTAGATTACATACCTATTCTGTCGACGAAAAGTCTGAATAATCGAGGACACAGTTGTTCTTCCAACATTTGGCTGCACCCTTCGACCAGCCTCGGCCATTGTAAGACCATGATTGAGAACGTGGTCTAAGAGTGTGGCTCTAATCTCATCAGGAACGCGCATATGTCCTCAGCCTCTTCTGCCTCTTCCTCGGTTTTGCCTTCCATTCCTCCACCACGCAGCCTCACTCCTCTTCTTCGTCTTCTCTCTGGCTGTTGACCCCGTCCAATTCCTTGTCCTTCCATTGTCAAACATTGTAACATTCTGTTGCTCTGGCTATATATATACCTGCTAGTTGATGCTTCATGAGAAGCACCTTCGTTAGAGAAAGTCAAGATTCACCTGGGAGCAATTTACCAATTCAGGACAGATTTAGAAAAAAGCCTAACGGAAATATAGAAAGTATAGAAATATGCTTGACATATTATGATAACTTGTTCAACCATTTTGCATGTAAAGACTTATGCTATGAGCTTGTGCCTAAATGTTGTGGGGGGTGAGACTATTCAACAGAGACCCAATATAATACATTTTGATCAACATGACATAAGCAACTGATAATGTAGGAAACAACAGAATTGTACATAATCATTTGCATGGATGTACCAAAGCATTTGCAACTTGTTCAAAGAAATGAGAAACTGCTTTTTTGATGTGCACAAGTGACACAATGATGTGAGAATTGAACAGGTAGTTTTGAGAATTTCAATTCTGATCTGAGATATGTACCAAAGCGACTGAGAAAAACTGTAATAAGATTGCAGAGCAGCAAGGTGGGCCAGTTAAGCTAACTGGTTTATGCTCAACGCAGTGTCCCCGGTGTAAGGGTCTGCGGGCCAACAATGATGTCTTCACGCCTTTTGCATCTTGGCCGCAAGCTGTCGCGGAGCTTGACCATGCACAGGACCACAGTCAGTCAGTTACTGCTGCTGCTATACTGTAGCCTATGACTACTCCAGCAGCCTCCCACTCAAGCTATAACGCTATCTATCAGTAGTAGGGCCCAACTGTCACCAGCATCATTTTGCTATTTACCACACTGAGAGTTTATATTCATGTATCTTATGTGCCTCAAATCTCACTGTGAAAGCTTTGTTTATTAGTAAGGGTATTTCTTGTTTCACTGTAGTTTCTCATGTTAACATATGGTGAAGCGCTATTCTTTCCCCCAAAAGGGGGCGCGGCCTTGGTGCTGGATGACGTGTTGCCAGTCTGACGTACGTTGAAATGAAAGCACCACCGCGTGTCCGGAGTGCAGATGTATGTTAAAATGATAAGCACACCGCATGCCTTGGGCACCTAGCACCGGGCTTTACAATCTGCTGCTTGCACAGCCGGAGATCAGAGCTTCTCTCACTAAAATAGCTCAGCTAAACAACAGAGGTAAATTGAGGCAACAAAATCCAAAATGTATAGTTTGTATGGAAGTTCAGTGTTAAGTTTATGGATTATATTGATGCCAGACTTGACAAGAAAACTGTTGACATAGGATGCCTTTTATCTTGTGTTTCTAGAGTTTTGTGTTTTTGTGGATATGTAAGGAACTGTTAATGTCATATTTCTCAAAGGGAGTTTGGCATAATATTTTACCCGGAGAGCACAGGGAGTTTAATTTAAACTGCTAACACTGTATATTTTTTAACGTTTTGGTTTTGTCACCACTACAGAAACACTAGGTAACTGCTAAAGTATGATAAGATTTTCTGGCATTGACTGCAGTTAGTTATTGGTTTGATTAATGGTTTACAGTGTAATAATGTGTGTCTGCATTGATTACTGACAGTTGCGGTTACTCACGGCAGCGGCGGATGGCCGCCTACCATTGAGTCTGGTTCTGTCCAAGGTTTCTGCCTGTTAAAGGAAGTTTTTCCTTGCCACTGTCGCCAAGTGCTTGCTCATGGTGGGATTTGTTGGGTCTCTGTAATTAATATTATAAAGAGTACGGTCTAGACCTGCTCTTTAGGAAAAGCGCAATGACATAACTTCTGTTATGAATTGGCGCTATGTAAATAAAATTGAATTGACAGTGGCTGATCAGGCTAATTGTAGCCTGCTCAGTTTCTAAGTGCAGTATGCACTAAATGGTTGCCATATCTGTTTGTAATTTTCTTAATTTAACATGATGTGCTTGATTCAGAGTACAGTTTTAATAACTCCATACTATTTTTCAACACACTGACTCCTAATTGTTATATGGTTTTGTCTTCATACAATGTAGTTAATAACATATTGAACAGTTTTTCTGGCATGTGCTCTAAGAGAAAAGTAGACTGTGAAAACAGTTTTTAGGCTACTTCCCACAGGCAGTTCAAAACCAGTAGCTATGTCTCATATAAGCACAAATCTTTTGAGCAAATATAGCCACTCAAATGATCTGAGCTGAAATCATGGAAAATAAACGATTGATATGATCTATCCACTTTATTTTCAGATGCACATTTTTTCAAAACCTCTGTTAAAGTTGTGTATTTTATTTTTAAATGCAGCCCTCATTATACTTGAAATGTATTCACTATTACAGTAGGCCTAGAATGTTAGTTTCTTTCATGTTGTTGGTGTATACTCATTCACACCTCAAATCAACAGTATTCATTTTTCTATGCCTTGAAGCAGCAATAGGGGAGACCGGGGATGGCTGTAACACTTTTTGTCTCAGCCCCTATAAATCGCAGAATTTTTGTGTTAGAGCTCTCAAATTTTGACTCAAAGTCCCCTAATTTGTCTACTAACAATGATTCATCTTCTTAAGGAAAGAGCAGGGGTTGATGCCGTGACTGTCCTCCACTGCTGGAGTGGAGCATTTCTCAGAATTTGGAAATTAATTTGGATTAGTGTGAGTCGATATTCTTACTCAGGATGAAATTTGATGGCTTGGAAATTGCATAGAGCCTAACTGTAAATGGCTAAATGTGTCGAGTGCCACAATCTTGTGACCAGAGGCAGGCTGACACCTTTCTTCACGACCATCGGGCACTGCGTAAACGACAGTTTAGTTTTTGATATTCAAGGTCTAAAACTGTCTAACAAAGTAATAACAATAGGAGTCATAGTCTAATAATAATCTAATAGACTAATAATGACACTTATAGTAACAAAGCCAATAACAACAACTGTAGTAGCAGTTGTCGAGCAGGAACACAGGGGCAGCAGGTGGCCCACAACGACAGATCCAGACTCTGCAGCTCCGGAGGCAGAAATACCTGCTGAAAGCGACAGAAGGAGAGAGGAGAGAAACGAGAAAGCACAAAACTACGGGAGAGAGAAGATGTCGAGTTAGTAACATGCAGTAATGGGATAAAAATGCATACAGATGGAGAGGGAGAGAAGGAGAGAGGTGCATCATGGGAAGTCTCCCGGCAGAGTAGGCCTATAACAGCATAACTAAGGGATGGTTCAGGACTCACCCTAGCCAGCCCTAACTATAAGCTTTATCAAAGAGGAAAGCCTTAAGCCTACTCTTAAATGTGGAGATGGTGTCTGCCTCCTGAACCCAAACTGGGATCTGATTCCACAGGAGAGGAGCTTGAGGAGTAGACTGCTTTTTTCCCTGCAGCCTGAAACTTGTCCAGGTGGGGGGTTGTTAAAGACAGCAGCTGACCTCCTCCTTCCCGCCACTCCCCCACAGCCAGTGTGATAGACAGACAGAGAGGGGAAACTGTATTCACACTCTTCACTCCACTGGTGCAGCACTAAGATCTGACAAGTACAGAGACAAGTCCATTGTCTGATGCAAGAAGAAGGTCATTGATAATTTTCACCAGTGCTGTCTCTGTGCTATGACGCACTCTAAATCCTGACTGAAAATCCTCAAATAAACTATTGTTATTTAGAAAGTCACACAACTGACTGCTTTCTCAAGGATCTTAGAGAGAAAGGGGGGGTTAGATATAGGTCTATAGTTGGCTGAAACTAAAGCTGAAAGCTTTTTAAGAAGAGGTTTAATTACAGCTACTGAGGGTAAAACGTCTTTAAGCAGCCTAGTTGGAATAGGGTCTAAGTGACAGGTTGATGTCTTAGATGAATTAATCGTCAAAGTTAGTTGAAGAAGGTCGATATGAGAAAAGCAGCCTAAATATCAGATTTTACAGCTGTTTCTAAGGTTCCTGTCTTTAAGGATAAATTGTTGCAGATTGAGGGCAGGACATGATGAATTTTGTCTCTAATAATTTAAATTTTATCATTACAGAAGCTCATGAAGTCGTTACTACTGAGGGCTATAGGAATATATGGCTCAATAGAGCTATGACTCTCTGTCAGCCTGGCTACAGTGCTGAAAAGAAACCTGGGGTTGTTTTTTATTTTCCTCTATTAATGATGAGTAGTAGGCTGCTGAGACATTACGGAGGGCCTTCCTATATGTTTTAAGACTGTCTTGCCAGACTAAACCAGATTCTTCCAGGTTGTTGGAACGCCATTTCCTTTCAAGTTTTCGTGATGTTTGCTTTAATTTGCAGGTTTGGGGGTTATACCATGGAGCTAACCTTCTTTGTTTTATTATCTTCTTTTTTTAGAGCGGTGATAGAATCGAGTGTCGTTCGCAGTGAGCCTGCAGCACTATCAACAAGATTATTTATTTGGGAGGGGCTACAATTTGCATAGGAGTCCTCTGTTATATTGAGACATAACATTGAATTAAATGCAGATGGGATCACTTCCTTATTCCTACAGCAATATCAGATAGACATCTAGAGTAGGAGTTTTTGCCTAATGGCGTGTAGTCCAGTAATAGCAGTTCAAAACTTATTAAATAATGGTCAGATAAAGAAGGATTCTGTGGAAAGACTAATTAATGCCATATACCAGAACAAGGTCAATGGTATGGTAACATACGAATCTAATAATGAGATAGACAGTACTAAGGCTATCATTATCAACGTCCACATGAATATTAAAATCACCTACAATAATTACTTTATCTGTTTTAAGGACTAAACTTGATAAAAACTCTGAGAATTCAGATAAAAATTCAAAGTAAAGACCAGGAGCATGGTATACTTTAACAAATAGAATTGGCTGTCGTGTTTTCCAGGTTGGGTATAACTTAGGTTTTAGCGTTGATTAATGGACTTGATTCGAAGATGGCTGCAACTCCACCTCCTCTGCCGGTGTCTTGAGGAATATGAGCATTAATGTGAACATATTCTTCATGACCCAGCCAGGTTTCAGTAAGACAAAATAAGTCAATATGATACTCTGATATTAAATTGTTCACTAGTACAGCTTTAGATGACAGAGATCTGATGTTTAAGAGTCCACATTTAATTCTCCTATTTAGTTGTGCTATTTCAGCATTTTTGTTTAGGTTTTTATGTACAGCTCCTCTTCTGTTAACTTTAGATTTTATTTTATAAATGTAATTAATTTAAGTGGTTGGGGGGCAGACAGCATCACTAAGGAGTTCTGGGTGGGTAACTGCTCTGGAAGCGTCGATTGGCATAATCAGGAGTCGTTATTGCCGACGTGAATAGCAGTCTTACACTTTTATTACAATTTACATTTATTACATCTTTTATTTTCTTCTCTTTTCTCCTGGTTTTGCCTCTAGCACGCAGACGGTTGTCTGCTACCTCTGCCATGACTTGAACTGGTAAATCCTGGCACATTGGCTCTACAGCACACCCTAATGACTTCTAGCCTTCAAAACAGCTAAGGATAGTGAAAACTCATGAAACTTTGCACATGTGTCAGAATGGGTGTGTTTTGTTTTCTGGTATAGTCTGGGGCTTGAAAATGTCTTGATAGCACCCCCTACAAAATTTCAACAGACCCCCACAGTAGCAGACCCCACGGTAGCTTCGTTTTCATATCCTAGCCTATTATATGAGCTTACCTCTGCATGCACTACAACTTTTCCTCAGAATGGATGTTGAATGCAGCTTCATTTGCTCAGCACAAGTAAATTAAATAATTCAAAACACAAACTACTTGAGTTCATTTGCCTGTAAGTTATTGCTACTACATCCGTGGTATCGCCTAATACTACTTAGCTAGATGTTTGGCTGACTGCCGCGTAATATTCTCAACATGATGAAACTATTCATGAAGTCAGTCGTGTGGTCAGTTATAGTTGACTAAAGTAAGTAAACTTGCCATCGTAGGAACAGTGGTTACATAGCCTTGGAAACGACAACAACTTAACTGTGTGTGTGCACGCATGTGCAAGCGTCATAGGTGCACTCCAGTACTTGAACAAATAGCATTACACTTACTGTGTGTGCGTGTGTGTGTGAGTGAGTATCAGTATTTTCCTTTAGAGTTTAAATATTTACCTTATGTAAAAAAATAGCCTATTGCTTGAATATTGTAGATCTTGTTTTATTATTGTTCACATGCAGTTACACACTGCCGGTGTTCTGACGATTTATGCTGCCTTGTCGAAAAATTGTGTATTGTGTATATGTTGTGTATATCCCATAAAGATATAACTCTCACATTATTATGACGTCTTTATTTGTTTTTTGATTACAGACTGGTAAGTGTACTGTAAGAATATGGGGAGCATATTTTGATACTCTATTATAATATCTTTATTTAAGCTAGGGGTAGTGTATTTCAATAGACCAATATCCACTATCAAATGCTCCCACTACAGAATAATTTTATAGTATACCACTACTCACTCCATGTATACTGTAAGAATATGGGGAGCATGTTGAAATACTATATTATAATATCTCTATTTAAGATTTCAGGGAGTTGTTGGTAATGCGCAGAACTGATGAACAGCACATCTCAATGGTTGCAAATATCGACAGAACACCGGTTAAAACAAGAAAGTGGCTGGTAGATTTTGTAATCCACCAGCCAAAGTTAAATTCAGAAAAGTTAATTTCCAACACTGTTTGGTAGGCAGATGTATCATCTCTAGATGCCTCTTACAGCCATACCCTAAACCCAACAGGAAGTCTGCCATTTTGAATTTAACATGCCATTTTTCGACATTTACAGGCTCTGTACTTTAACGAACTTCTCCACTGCCATGAAGTGGACACAGGAAGTGATATTTAACTCCTTTCAGGCTATCTGCACATTTTTCAAATACAAATTTATTGACTTTTAAGACCTTTTGAATACATCTAAAAGGAAAAAATAATACCATTACTGCGGCAAAAGAAAAAAACAAACTAGACCACAGTATACAACTTACATACAACTACTTCTCATTAATGAAAATAAAACTGTATGGCGGTAGTCTGCTGATGTTTAAGCTTCAGCTAATTTTAACTACTTTTATATACTGTTGGGTAATTTAATCTACAGCAATGCATCATATTCTACAAGATCATCATATGTTGGTAACGTCGCTGTCCTGTGAGAACCACTTATCTCTAAAAAGTCAACTTTTCATGAGATCAGAAAAACAGCCCTGTTTTCAGCTTTGTGACTATGCATTTTCCAGCTGATCCAAGGGGAGTTTAAATAGTTTATTTAGCTTAAGAAGTAGGAGATTTTTTTTCAACCCATAAAACCCACTTCATCTTTCAGTTTATCACAAACTTTCAAAATCACATCACATTTGGCGATACATTTCACTGGGCAGGGAGGGTATGAAAAACTGTCATCTGAAAAGTAATTAGTAACTAAAGCTGTCAGACAAATGTAGCGGAGTAAAAAGTACAATATTTGACGCTGAGATGTAACGTTAGTGGAGCAGAAGTAGAAAGCGGCATGAAAAGACTCAAGTAAAGTAGAAGTACCTCGAATTTGTACTTAAGTAAAATAACGTTACTTGATAAATGTACTTAGTTACATTCCATCACTGCAGAGCGGATATATTTGCAGTAGACAAATCATCTCTAGTACGTACAGCCAAACTAGCACTAGCAGCGAACGACACGATGGGCGTAGTACTTTTTCGAGTGCTAACATAGCGCTTGTGCTTTTGAGATTTCATGTGAGAATCCTTGCTTACCATTGTTCCAAGTTTGAATGTTTTGCGACAAAGTTCACATGACGCATAAGAATCTCTGGAACTTCTTATTGAATTTGCATTTAACCATGGCTGAGCCTGCATTGCTTGTTCGCAGTGTCACATTCTTGGCGTTTTCCTTTCCCCACTGCAGCCCTCCTATCAGAAGCTGGATAAACATGTTCTTCTTCTAGGTTAAAATGTGGATCACAGCCTCTACACAAGGCGTACTACCACAACCTACCAAGCGGAGTGTACACTACCTATTTAACATTATTTACCAACAAATAGATATTAGACGTTGCGGAAATTGTTGTGAGATATACAGTATTTCACAGAAGTGAGTACACCCCACACATTTTTGTAAATATTGTCTTTTTATGTGACAACACTGAAGAAATGACACTTTGCTATAGTGTAAAGTAGTGAGTGTACAGCTTGTATAACAGTGTAAATTTGCAGTCCCCTCAAAATAACTCAACACACAGCCATTAATGTCTAAACCGCTGGCCACAAAAGTGAGTACACCCCTAAGTGAAAATGTCCAAATTGGGCCCAAAGTGTCAATATTTTGTGTGGCCACCATCATTTTCCAGCACTGCCTTTACCCTCTTGAGCCAGAGCTTCACAGGTTGCCACTGTGCATGGTCTGAGCACTGACAGACTGACCCCCCACCCCTTTAACCTCTGCAGCAATGCTGGCAACACTCATACGTCTGTTTCCCAAACACAACCTCTGGATATGACGCTGAGCATGTGCACTCAACATCTTTGGTCGACCATGGCGAGGCATGTTCTGAGTGGAACCTGTCCTGTTAAACTGCTGTATGGTCTTGGCCACCGTTGCTGCAGCTCAGTTTCAGGGTCTTGGCAATCTTCTTATAGCCTATGCCATCTTTATGTAGAGCAACCATTGTTTTTTTTCAGATCCTCAGAGAGTTCTTTGCCATGAGGTGCCATGTTGAACTTCCAGTGACCAGTATGAGAGAGTGAGAGCGATAACACCAAATTTAACACACCTGCTCCCCATTCACACCTGAGACCTTGTAACACTAACGAGTCACATGACACCGGGGAGAGAATATGGCTAATTGGGCCCAATTTGGACATTTTCACTTAGGGGTGTCCTTTTGTGGTCAGCAGTTTAGACATTAATGGCTGTGTGTTGAGTAATTTTGAGGGGACTGAAAATTTACACTGTTATATAAGTTGTACACATACTACTTTACATTGTAGCAAAGTGTCATTTCTTCAGTGTTGTCACATGAAAAGATATAATAAAATAAAGGTATCTGTGTTTGAAGATACAGTGCATCTGGAAAATATTCACAGCGCTTCACTTTTTCCACATTTTGTTATGTTACAGCCTTATTCCAAAATGGATTAAATTCATTATTTTCCTCAAAATTCTACAAACAATACCCCATAATGACAACATGAAAGAAGTTTGTTTGAAATCTTTGCAAATGTATTAAACATAAAAAACGAAAAATGTACTCACAGTATTCACAGCCTTTGCCATGACACTCAAAATTGAGCTCAGGTGCATCCTGTTTCCACTGATCATACTTGAGATGTTTCTACAACTTGATTGGAGTCGACCTGTGGTATATTCAGTTGATTGGACATGATTTGGAAAGGCGCACACACAGGTCCCACAGTTAACAGTGCATGTCAGAGCACAAACCAAGCCATGAAGTCTGTTGACCTCTGAGACAGGATTGTATCGAGGCACAGCTCTGGGGAAGGGTACAGTAACATTTCTGCAGTATTGAAGGTCCCAATGAGCACAGTGGCCTCCATCATCTGTAGATGGAAGAAGTTTGGAACCACCAGGACTCTTCCTGGAGCTGGCCACCCGGCCAAACTGAGCGATCGGGGGAGAAAGGCCTCAGTCAGGGAGGTGACCAAGAACCCGATAGTCACTCTGACAGAGCTCCAGCGTTTCTCAGTGGAGAGAGGAGAACCTTCCAGAAGAACAACCATCTCTGCAGCACTCCACCAATCAGGCCTGTATGGTAGAGTGGCCAGACGGAAGCCACTCCTCGGTAAAAGGCACATGACAGCCCGCCTGGTGTTTGTCAAAAGGCACCTGAAGGGCTCTCAGACCATGAGAAACAAAATTCTCTGGTCTGATGAAACAAAGATTGAACTCTTTGGCCTGAATGGCAAGTGTCATGTCCAGAGGACATCAGGCACCGCTCATCACCTGGCCAATACCATCCCTACAGTGAAGCATGGCGGTGGCAGCATCATGCTGTGGGGATGTTTTTCAGCGACAGGAACTGGGAGACTAGTCAGGATCGAGGGAAAGATGAATGCAGCAATGTACAGAGACATCAATGATGAAAACTTGCTCCAGAGCGCTCTGGACCGCAGACTGGGGCGAAGGTTCATCTTCCAACAGGACAACGACCCTAAGCACACAGCCCAGATAACAAAGGAGTGGTTACGGGACAGCTCTGTGAATGTCCTTGAGTGGGCCAGCCAGAGCCCAGACCTGAACCCGACTGTACATCTCTGGAGAGATCTGAACATGGCTGTGCACCGACGCTTCCCATCCAACCTGATGGAGCTTGAGAGGTCCTGCAAAGAAGAAGGGGAGAAACTGCCCAAAAATAGGTGTGCCAAGCTTGTAGCATCATGCTCAAAAAGATTTGAGGCTGTAATTGGTTGCCAAAGGTGCTTCAACAAAGTATTGAGCAAAGGCTGTGAATACTTATGTACATCAAGGTGGACTGAGTTTTTTGGTCCAGAAGTTTCTCCAAAAGGCAGCTGGCAAGCTCCCCATTGAAAAGCAGACAGCAGACCTCCAGTGGAGGGTTGTACATGGAGCAATAGCTACAAACAGATAAAGCGCACAGCTGGATCCAGAGCTCGGGGAGGAGTGTATTTTCTGTTCTCAGACTGAGACCCTGGTACATTTGTGTTCAGTGTCCACTGCTGTCAGCACTGTTTGAAATTTTAAAAAGGTGGTTTCAGGGTCTCTGGGAGGATTTTTCTTTGTTTGTTTGTTTTTGGCCCAAAGTACAGTGCTAAAAAGAAAGTTGTACACATGTTGGTGAACTTTTTATCCAATTCTGCCAAAGCTCTTAATGGTCAGGAACCATCATATCTTAAAGAGCTCATAGTACCCTATTACCCAACTAGAACATTGCACTCCCAGAATGTAGAGATAAGTAAAATTTTATTTATATAGCGCCAATTCATAACAGAAGTTATCTCATTGCACTTTTCCTATAGAGCAGGTCTAGAGGGAGGCACAATGCAAATACCACCTAGATTTTTTCTTTTTAAATAGAATTATAATTGTAGTATTAACATTAATAAATTAATAATAGGAATGATAGCTATAGGAATAATAATGACAGTATTAGTAACAGAGCCAAAAAAGAAAATATAATAGTAATAATAAAAACTGACTTGCAGTTAAAAATACAAATACAACTCTCTCGCTCTCTCTCTCTGCCCACCCTGAGTCTGGTTCTGCTTGCCAAGTGCTTGCTCATGTTGGGAATTGTTGGGTCTTAATATTATAAAGAGTACAGTCTAGACATGCTCTATAGGATAAGTGCAATTAGATAACTTCTGTTATGAATTGGTGCTATATAAATAAAATATTTGTAGTCATTTAACATGTAGGAAAAAATTAGTTCAAATCAAAAGGGTTGATGGTGATTTCTGATGGAATGCCCCATACAAAGGAAAATACTTATTTAAAAGGTTTTTTAAAAAACAAATTCAGATAAAGCCATAGTTTTCTGCTCTCTAAAATAGGATAATGAAAACAGATCCAAAATATGGAAATATTAATGGAGTATACTAGTAATATGAACTCGAATTGTAATTTTAACAGCTGTAGCTTGTCTCCTCTGTCATCAGTGATGGCGGTGCCACAGAGGAAACAGGAAGTGACAAAGTCCTTGCCTTCACCGTGTCTCCATCTGGAAAGCTGGTGGCGCTGACTGATGACAGCAAGAGACTGGTCCTGTTTCGTTGTGAGCCTTCCTGGCAGTGTATCAGCATCAGGTACAACTTAAACTCTGTCCTCCAGTCACAGCAGCTTCATGTATTATACAGATAGTGATGTAAGGTGTGTACTGACAGATTTGTAATAATAGCTGTGTGTGCGTGTTACACAGGTGGGTGGTGAGGAGGTGCTCCTCCCTGATGTTTAGCCAGGCCGAGGACAAGCTGCTGGTGGCTGACAAATCAGGAGACGTGTACTGCTTCTCAGTGTTGGAACCGCAGAGGGAGGGCGAGCTGAAGATGGGCCACCTGTCCATGTTGCTAGCTGTAGTAAGGAACACCAATGTCATCAACACTGGACAACTGTAGTCTGGAGAACTGATAGCAATATGTGTGATTATGTGCTAATGTTTAAAGATTCACATTCAAATTCAAATAGTCACATTGATTTTTGATGGATCACAAGGTCCAATTAATTGGAATTCCAAAGTTTTCAGCCACACCATGTGTCCTTCCTCAGCGTATAGAGTTATGGAAGGTGTCAGTATGCTTGAAACATTCTAGTTTGTACAACGTGCTGTCTGAAGTAACAGTGATTTATAGCTGTTTCGATTGGCCACACTTGAAGGTGGGGTAAAAAGCTTACCACCATAAGCCCTTTCAGACATGGAATACATAACATCACTGGCTTCAATCAAGCTGTTAAAGTGATTGCTTTTGGTCATACAGACAGAGGAGACTTTTAAATTGAATGACATTAAGTTGGGACTCTCGTTCAACTCCTATTAACTCACATCCTGTATGTAAAACATTTAGCTGGATATTAATTTATTCATCCATGCAATTGTAATGAAAATATGAATAGGAAAGACTGTCGATCATATTATTACTGTGGTTGTTGTACGTGGGTTTTTGGCTCTTTGAGCCCTGGTCGCTCTGTGAGGGGTAAAAGTGTTTTTATATTTTTTATATACTGATCTGATATGTGAAGAATCTTCTCAGCAATTTAAAATAGGATCTTTCACTATGTTTGCTCATAGTGGAAGCACAATGCAAATTCCACATAGAATTTTAAAATAATAATTATGTAGTGGTAATATTAATAAAATAATAATGATAGGAATAATAATGATAATAGTAATATATGACTAATAATACTATTTGTAGTAGTGGTTGTCAAGCAGGAACATGTGGGCAGCAGGTGGCCCACAATCACTCTGCAGCTCCGGAGGCAGAAATACCTGCAAGAAGCAACAGAAGGAGAGAGATGAGACAGCATAGAACTACGGGAGAGTCATTGCTACTGTCAGGAATGTGTTGCATTGGACAGCCAGAGACTAGTAGAATGTCATTTGCTGAGAGACCACAACCTGGACAGATTTTGAAACAAAATTAATTGCGGCATTTCTCTCTGAGGATTATGAAGATGAGAGCTTTAGAGATTTTGCATACAAGTACTGTGTCAACATTGGAAGCCTGATATCAGAGAGGAGGAAGTCATTAAACTCATCCTAAAGAATAACAATCCAAAACTCACCAGCCAGCTCTGAAGCAGTGGAGTGAACACTGTCAGTGGGGTTTTCTGGCTTGGTCAACAGCTGGAAAAAGACAGGGATAATCATCTCCTATATGAGCAGAAACTACAATCTTTGTATAAACCACAACCACAGCAGGATAATTCTTCAAAATCTCCAGTTACTGTGAATACACCAGCCCCCTCCAAACCTCCTTACCTGTTCTGCTGGCGTTGCAAGGAGACACATGCTCCTGTTACATGTCTCTTCGTGGATAATCGAAAGAAAGCAAGGGGCAATCAAACCTCCTCTGGACCTGGAGCACATCCTACTGTCAGCACCCTAACACATTCAAGGATATATCCCTTAAAGGATGAAAATCCTCCAACTCCAAGCCAACATAACTCTGTCTTACCTCCAGCATCCCTCAAAGCGTTCACCACTCCAGTTGATGGTGCCCTTGATGCTAGGACCTTGGAAAGGTAGGTCTATTGTGGACACTGGCTCCTCCTTCATTCTACTGAATCAGGATCTGTGGACAAACTCAACAAACTGATCCATAAGGCCAGTGGCATTGTGGGGGTGGAGCTGGACTCTCTGGCGGTGGTGTCAGAGAGGAGGATGCTGTGCAGTATACTCTTTTCAGTTTAAAATTCCCTATTTATTGATATTTCTTCATACTACTACTACTTTCTTCTACTTGTATTATTACATTGTATTATTATACCGTATATCAACCGGTAAACCCACTTTGTACTTTACACTTATTTTCATTTTATATTTGGTACTGAATTTATCTCACCTGTATTAAAGTGTATTATATTTTTTGCTTAGTACTTCTATTTCTGTGTGCACTGCTGTGATAGTGAGCTGCTGTAACAAAAGCGTTTCCCCTCGGGGATCAATAAAGTATTTGATTCTGATTCTGGACAGCCATTAAGGACACATGGAAACACACCATGACACCTTGGACTAAAGGTCCCATATACTTGGTGGATGGAGAGCCAAAACAACCCTTAGAACACAGTGAGCTAAATTACACTCTACATTGCAAGACCTGGAGTCAACCTACTGCTGTGCTGCACTCTGACACATTGGCATTTCCATGTGTGCTGGGTCTAGACTTCTTCCAGAGTGGCATGCAAATGAATATTTCCAATAATGTATACTGGTTCAAAACCAATGAACAAGAGCAATTCCATTTCTTGACTTGGACACTCAAATGAACAGGAACTTATCCAACACTGTGCATTCTTTTCTGCTGTGGCCCCCTCTAGCCTTTCCCTTACACCCGATGAAGAATTCTCTGAATTATTCAGACAGGCGATACAGGATGTTCATCTGGACCAGAGTGGGACAATGCAGTTGTTCAAACAGCTTCAAGACAATGCTGACGTCTGCACCACGCAGTTGGGTCACACTGACCTCCTTCAGCACAAGATCTTTGTTACACAAGATGTACCAATTTGACAAAAACCACACCGTGTATCCCCTCCAAAACTGTTGTCAGATGACATCATCGAACCAACCTCATCTGCCTGGGCAGGGCAGCCTGGGTTGTTCTTATTCTGAAGAAGACCGGTGTGGATCCCCGATTCTGTGTTGACTTCAGGAAATTGAACTCTGTGACACTGGATGATGCATATCCACTTCTAACAATACAGGAAATCCTGGACTCTGTGTGGAGCCAAGGAGCTCAACTCTGGATACTGGCAGGTCAACATGGATCCTGAAACCAGGGAAAAAACAGCCTTCGTCTGTGCTATGAGCTTGTACCTATTCAAGGTCATACCTTTTGGACTCAAAAACACCCAGGCAACCTTTCAGTGGCTAATGGAGTTGGCACTAGGACAGCTCAGAGGAAGGATCTGTATCGTTTACCTTGATGACATAATAATTTATTCACAAGATTCCCAACAACATTTTCAAGACATCCAGGCAGTCCTCAACAAACTCAAGCAAGCAAAGCTTACAGTAAACATGAGCAACAGTCACTACTTCTGCAAATCCCTCAAATTCCTCTGGCACATGGTGTAACAACCTGAAATTTCTGCAGAGATTTTTAGGAATGGCAGTGTGGTACCACAGGTTTGTACCAAATTTCTCTCAAATAGCAGAGCCACTCAATGCCCTGAAGAGGAAAGACACAAAGTTCAGATGGACCATGGAATTTCAACCTGCCTTTGAAATCCTCAAGCAACGTCTGTTGACAACTCCTGTGCTTGGTCATCCAAACCTCGGCCTACCTTTTGTGGTCTGTACGGATGCCAGCGATGTCAGTCTTGGAGCAGTGCTGGTCCAGCGGACAGGGTTGGGGACAGAGGAAGTGTTGGCCTTAGCAAGTAGGAGCCTAAACAAAGCAGAGAGAAATTATTCCACCACTGAACTTGAGTGCCTGGCTGTTGTATGGGGCTTAGAAAAGTGGAGATATTACTTTCTTCACCATGGTAATAGACCACTTCTCACTTGTTTGGGTTTTCAAGACCCAAAAACCCAACACCAAACTGATCCGGTGGGTCCTGCGTCTGCAGGAATTCACATTTGCTGTGGAGTACAGGAAAGGCAAATATAATACCGTTCCTGATGCTCTGTCAAGAGCCCCACGTGAAACAACTGGCCTCTCCCAACCTATATGTGCTACTATGTTGGCTACCCAAAATCCAACCCCAGTAAAAGATCTTCCAATCTCAGATGACGTCATATGGAAGGCCCAACAGGAAGATCCTCATATCCAGGAGCTGTACCAGTCTATCTTAGAGAAGGGAGAAGTTGTTGTGAATGTGTCCACCAAATTCACTATCCTGGAGGACATGGTTTACAGTGATCAAAATGTCCCATAAAACCATCTACCAGCTGTACATAGCTGTACCTTGCTGTCATCAAGTCCTTCATAGTTTCCATGAAGATCCTCTGGCTGGTCACCTGGGTAGATAGAAAACGTACAGAAGAATACAAGCATTGGTATACTGGCCAAGAGTCTAGAGGTCAGATTCCATGTCAGAAGTTGTCAAGTGTGTCAAGCCTACAAACCCAAAAGCAGGAAAGTGGCAGGAAAGCTTCATATGACCATTGTTCAACAAGCTTGGGAGATGGTTGGAGTAGATCTGATCTGGGTCAATTTCCGAGAAGTTCAAAGAGGAACCTGTACTTACTGGTATTTGTCGACTACTATTCCCGATGGGTTGAGCTTTTTCCCTTGAGAAAGGCTACAGCAGAGTCGGTGTTGAAAATACTCGGCGAGGAAATCCTAACCTCTTGGAGGGTCCCCGACTACATCCTCTCGGACCAAGGCCTACAGTTTGTAGCGAACATCTTCGAGGAAACCTGCAGAGAATGGGACCTGAAGCACAAAATTACTACAGCCTATCATCCGCAAACAAATCTGACAGAAAGAATAAACAGGACTCTTAAAACAATGATAGCATAATTTGTGGGAAACAAGCAATGGGAGAAACACTTACCTGAATTCCGGTTTGCCCTCAATTCTGCCATTAACGAGTCCACTGGAGTGACCCCTGCCAAGCTAAACTTGTCCAGACCTCTGCGTGGACCCCTGGAAGCTATGTTGTTGCCAAGACCGCCCCCACCAGACTCTCTGGCATATCCAAAAATTGCTCAGCTGAGTGAAATGCAAGAATTTGTGGAGAAACACTTACACAAAGCATGGATCAGACAGAAAAGAAATTATGATAAGAACACATGGGAACTGGAGTTGGATGAAAAGGCTTGGGTGTGGCTGCGTGCTCACCCTCTCTCAAAACCTGAAAAGTCATTTGCAGCTAAATTGGCTCCTAAATGGCAAGGACCACAGGATTGTGCAGCATTTAGGCCCGGTCAACTATGAAGTTGTGCTGAAGGACACTGGAGAGGATCGCAAAACAGTGCACATCTCCAGACTGAAACCCTGCTACCCTATGGCAGAGGAAGTGGAGGACAGGCCAACACCTTTTGGAATTGTTTGCAGAGGAAAGCGACGAAGAGGAATTTAAAAGGTTTCCATCTACTGCAACCAATCCAGGGAATCCACCCACTGCAACCAACCAAGCACAACAGGATGATCAACGAAACCGTATATTGGAAATTTTCCAGGAGAAGAGTGATGATGAAGACTTCCATGGTTTTACTGATATATAATTAAATTCAAACGAAAGGCCGTATCCCATAGGTCAGGTCGATCTGCTATCACTACCATGGGAGGTAATATATTTCGGCTTATCATCACACACCAATCGCTTTCACAGGCACACCCCCACTTGTAAACCAATCCAGTCATTCACCTTCTTTTAAATGGCAATGATGCTGAAATCCAAGATTGTACCGTGCTACAAGGAAGCGGTGAGACCATCCTTTCTGAGCAGTAAGTGGTTGTTTGGCATCTGTCTTCTTTGTTTTCTTACTTAGTCTGCGTGTACATAAATCCGTTTTCTCTCTTGCGGAGATCTTCCTGAATGATCCTTTTTCAGACCTTCCTTGGACTGACTTGACAGAAAACACGGACTGGACTTAACTGGACTCACGTGACTCATAGGTAACTCTAGGTAAAATCTGTTACAAATATATTTTGTTTTCCCATTTTTTTCTTTGTTCTTTTTTGCAAGTGATTTTAACTGAACTGATTGTGGAACTGGAAGTGAATATTATTTTGTTTTGGGGGATTTGGGAAATACAGACTGGAATTCAGAGTTCCTGTGAGGAACTACTTTCTGTTGTCCTTGTTTTTGCCTGCACTTGAACTGTTACACATACAACTAACTGAATTGAATTTATCATTTGTGGTGTTTAATTGTTTGTTGGCCTATACTGTATGTTTTGCTTTTGGGAAGGTGTTGTTGAGAGTTCACGATATGAGTGTGAGGGTTTATTATGCTCTATACTTGAGTCCTGTGTCACTAAAAAATAACTGAACTTAAAAATATTGACTCACAAACCTGATGAAAATATTGTTAGGCACTGACCTAACTGGCACCCCAAGCAACCGATCATACAACCAAACCTGTTCTACCTGATTCCCAACATGTGTAAATCTGCTCTAAGTGAAATAAAATCCATGAAAGTCACACAAAGAGTGAAATGTTCAGGTATTACTGGGAAACATAGAGCAGGATCCAACTGAATGTTAACATTAAGCGTTAGTCAGCTAATTTTCTTGTAAAGACTAGCTTGTTCTATTTGGTGATTTTGTGTTTGATAATGAAGTAACAATACCGTTACTGGTTCAAGGTTCATTTATTTATCATTGTACAACACAGGTTTTGTACAACAAAATGCAAGCTTTAGTCCCTTCATGCTACACACAAAAATAAAAACGAAAATATAAAACTATGTTTTCTTTCTTTATTATCCTAAGTGGGAAGGAGTTAAAAATACTGGGAAAATGTGTTTTTTAATTTCTTTATTTTATGTATATGCAGCATGAGGTTGGACACACATTTCACTAAAATCAGACACTGACACTAACAACACAAGAGAGATTGGTGTTTTCAGTTTAGTTTCAGAGGATATATGTTTCACATGGTTTTATAGGGCTGACATAAATGTTAGCTTTTCCAAGAGGCTAACATCACATTTACTTTTTGTAATATCAACCAGGATGTTTTTGTTTGTTTTTTAGGTAATATAGCAGAGTATTTCTTTGACACCTAACACACTGCAAGAAAGAATATTTAGCTTTTTTTAACCCGACAAAAAACATGTTAATGTTAAGGCTACTTGAGCATAGAAACGTGAGCGTTTTCAAATCTTATTAAATAAACTAAAAAGAGCAGTGAGAACTGGATTGAATAAAATACAAGTGCATCTGTTCCATCAGACATATGTGACACAACGCCTCTTAGGTTAGGCCGATGCCTTTTGTGTAGTAAGTGGATCTTGTGATGAGAATTTTTTGTCAAACTGCTATTTCCAAGCATAAGAATGAACCTTCAGGGTCTATGATATTGATGTTCATCTGCTTCAACTAAGTGCCATCAAATTCTCATTTTCAAGTACTACTCTGATGTTTCAAATCACATTTTGATAGACCACAGCGTCACCGATTCAATTCCGACTGGGGACATTTGTCGCATGTCATTCCCCATCTCTCTCTCCCCCTAATTTCCTGTCACCTCTCTACTGGCAACTTTTTATAAAAGGCAAAAATGCCCCCCCTCCCCCAAAAAAAGATGTTCAGTGAACTGCTGGATGGAACCTGGCAAGAGCACTGCTGTACTCATGGCATACTTATCCTCTCATGAACTTGGACTCACTATGGGCACTTACTAATGTACCATTTTCTCAGAATGTGTGTCTGTTGAGTGACTGAATGATTGCCCCCTTCTGCTGTCTTTCAGACCATGTCGCCGGACGACAAGTACATCATCACAGCTGACCGTGATGAGAAGATTAGAGTGAGCCACCTCAGGTCTCCATACAACATCCAGTCCTTCTGCTTGGGACATCAACAGTGAGTAACTGACTCTAAAGGCGGAAGAAACACCCAAAAATGCCTGTAGAAAACACTGTATGTATGAAAAGTTTCACTACAGTAATGCAGTTCACAAATGTGAAGAACAGTGTGTGTCTGTGTCTGTGTCTGCGTCTGCACGCACTCATTGTGGTTTCCCAGGATAAGGATTTGATTTTTATCATTACTGTTCCTGTTTTGTTTTTTTGTCCTGCTTTCTCTCAGGTTTGTCAGTGCTCTGCTGGTCCCATCAGGCCATCCACACTGGCTGCTGTCTGGATCAGGGGTATGTGTGTGTTTCCCAAAGTTACATTAACACACATGCACACAGACCACTTATCAATGTTCTGAGCTTTATGTTCTCAATTTTAGTCTATTGTCAATTAAGATTTGGGTGGAGATGTGACTCCACATCTAGTCCAACATCTAGGATTTCCAAATCAGCTGCAAAAGAGCATGTAGCTGCTAAATCTAAATCTAATCCAAAAGAAACAATAAAGAATCAGCAGACTTTGGAAAAGATTTGCAAGTTATTCAGTGTTGCAAAAGTTTGCAATTAGTCCTGTCTGTGCCTCTGAATGTGTTATCTATGTTTTTAGTCTCTGCTCTTTTCAAAAGTTACAGTAGCTTCTTAGGGTTTTTACTAAGACCTGCTAATGTACAGAAAAAAATATTTTGGTAGTTTCCACATCTTCATACGATTACACAAAACATTTGGGAATATTGCTGTGTTGTTAGCACATTTTTCTCTGGTCTTGAACCTTTTGTTTTCCCACATCTTGTCACATTTGTGTCTATCTTCATCTGTGTAGAGAGATGGCAGAGTTGGTACAGGTGAAAATCACACATATCACCAAATTCTTCAATTAAGATGAAGAAAACAAGGCCACGTTAACAGTCAAAGTTTAAAAATGAAAATTTGCATGAACCTCAAACCAGAAAAAAACTAATTTACTGGGACAAAAGTTTGTATTTTAATGCAGCAAAGATCTACTGTACATTGAAACTAGGTTTCATCGAGGACTATTCAAAACCAATGTGCTGTTGACTTTCAGTGTAATGTGAAGTGTGTTTGTGTTTGTCAGGATGGGACCATTAAGCTGTGGGAGTATGAGTCCGGCCATAAGCTGCAGAGCTGGGACCTCAAAGAGCTTGAAGAGCCACCGAGCTCTGAGGCTGACAAACAGAAGGTAACCACAGCGTGTTTTACCCTACAACACTGCATACACAATTAACTCACGCTACAGTCCTAATGATTTGGTGATCCCTTGACTTTTAATCTGGCGCCACCATGAGGTTGACACTTTTACTGAAATATCTCAACAACTGTTGTATGGATTGCCATGCAATTTGGTTCATATATCTATAGTGTCCAGAAGATGAAGCCTACTGACTGTGATGGTCCTCTAACTTTTCCTCTAGCACCACCAAGAGGTTGACATTTGTGATTGAGTGAAATGTCTCGACAGCTATTGGATGGATTGCCGTGTAATCGGATACAGACATTGATTTTCCCCGCAGGATGAATTGTGGTGACTTGGGTGATCTTCTGACTCTTCATCTAGCACCATTATCATTAGTACTTCACTGATTATTGACTAAAGCTGTACTTGTGAAACTGTTTCGTTTCAATTAGCAAATGTTAGCATGCTAATGTGCTAAACCAAGATATGTGTGAGCATTTAGCTCAAAGCACCACTGTGCACCTAAGTACAGTCTCTCAGAGCTGCTAGCATGGCTGTAGACGCTTAGTCTTATCAGTATGAAGCTCCTCTTTGTGTTTCTATGGACAGTGTTTCCTTGCTGAGCTTTTGTGGAGGGATATTAAAATGGGTCACACACATGAACTGTAACTCTAAGCTTCTCTGTCTATGTATTCTGTCCATGTGGACAGCTACAACATTAGCTTCAGCTGAACTTAAAGTGGAAATAAGCAACCTAGCGTTTCCAAGTGGTATTACTGTTGGTGCCGTTGCCGCAAATACAAGCTGATTGCTTTTGGTACCAGGTAAGAGAGTTAGCAACAGGGCTACTGTTAGCAGCCTGGCTACTGTCCAGGGCAAGAAACAACCATAAGAATCCCAATTTGAACAAGAAACCCCCGATGTCTGTGCTATGATAAAGGCAGGGTAAAACACCTGGTAGTATTAATAAGTAGGCAGTTTTTGTTACTTAATGATCTAGTAGAAAGAATGCCAACTGAATGTCTGTTTGGAACGCTCTCAAGTCCCAGAGCTCTCTCCATTGAGTGAATGCCCGTCCGAGGTTCACTCTTGTCTTAACGTTATTAATGGGCCTCCTTTTCTTTTGCCACGTAGTTTCCACAGTTACTCCAGTTGTTCCACGCAAAAATGCATTCTTAAATACAAAAATGCATTTAATAATGCATTTTTGCACAAAACAGTGACTTTTACAGTGTAGTCTTGTTAGGATGGGATTATTTCACGGTCAGTATGGAGAGGAGGAATGATGATAGCCACCACTAACTCTCACAACATACATATGGCATGTGAGTATTCTATTAGGACAGACTTAGAAAAAAGTATCCTTTAATTTTCAGTAGGGTCTGACCAAAACATTCAAAGGCTAATGCAGCTTTTTATTGGTCAAAATCTTTAAGGCTGAGAATTATATGATCAAATTATTAAGTGTTTCCACCACAATTGTATACTTTTTGAGAAAGAATATTCTCACAAACAGGGTATAGAACATCATGCAACACAATTTGAAACTGAAATACATAATAATAGTGTACCCTCATTTTCCAAACAGATTTAAAACATTTTAAAGGAATAAACATGAAAATTTTGAAAATATCTGTTCCAGGTGAGAAGGAGCTCAAACCCCCCTGAGGTAAAATATTGAATGTCATCTTCTCGGTCACTTTTCTTGGCATGATGAATGGAGGTCTCCCTCTCTGACATTCTTCAACAGTTTATTCTTGGAAACATCAGCTGTGCTCTGTTTAAACCTCTCAGTGGACCCTCCATCTCCACAGTAGCAAAAAGTGATGTGGCTCCAAACAAAATCAGTCAGGGTCATTTTTTTTCAAATTTAATAAAATGTCCACAAAAAGATAAAGAACATATTTGAAAATGTGATTTGTTTAGTCTGAACAGTTAATATTCTTTCTTCATTTTATTATTCCTTACCCTCATTTCCTCCCTGGATCCAATGCCAACATGCAGTGATATCTAAATCATTTTTTTCAAACTGCTTTATTGTTCTTATAAATTCAATCAACATGTTCACAGCTATATGCAGCTATACTGCCACAATATTGCTTAACTTCCTTAAAAGGAACATTCCACGCTATTACAATTTGGGTGTTATTTTCATATTTGTGGACATTATCATTTCTATTGATAATGATAAGATGGACAGATTACGGTTTACAGACTGACTTTCAGGTTAAACTTTGACCTTCCATGCTTACCGTAGTTGTGCGTGCGCATAGTTTCTCATGCAGTAAGAGATTATTTCCGACATTGATTGTCTGCTGTGCTGAGCAGATACTGTACAATGGGTTTATCAGAGATTTTTCACTTAAAACAGCTGCCTGCTGCTGCAGGAAATGGATGTAAAAGCAGAACAATGAGCTGAAAGATAATAAAACATTCCGTACAGCTGAGGAGAACTCCAGAGTCAGTTGATAGTTCTCCATGAGTTTGTCAGTGCACGCAACACCTTTCTCATTATACATAGTCATTTGATCCATTGATAATATAAAAATAGTGATTAATGCAGCTTTATGGTAAATGGACTGTACTTGTATAGCGCCTTTCTAGTCTCCCGACCACTCAAAGCGCTTCACAATACATATCGCATCAAAATCAGAATCAGAAATACTCAATTGATCCCAGAGGGGAAACACTTTTGCTACTGCAGCTCACTGTCACGTCAGTGCACACAGGAATAGAAGTACTAAGCAAAAAATATAATACACTGTAATACAAGTCAGAAAATAAATTAAGTACCAAGTGGGTATAAGTATAAAATAAAATAAGTGTGAAGTTCAAAGTGGGATTACCGGTTGATGATAATAATACGGTATAAGGTAATAGTGCATGAACTGTCAAGTTAAGCTTATTAAGATTATAATGAGACGTTGGATATTGCACAGCAGTAATAGAGGTATGAATAAAAAGAGATAAAGAGTTTGATGGCCACAGGCAGGAATCACTTCCTGTGGCGCTCTGTGGTGCTTTTTGGGGGGGATGAGTCTTCCGCTGAAGGTGCTCCTTTGTTTGACCAACACATCATGGAGCGGGTGGGAGACACTGTCCAAGATGGTATGTAGTTTGGCCAGCATCCTCCTCTCTGACACCACCGCCAGAGAGTCCAGCTCCACCCCCACAATGTCACTGGCCTTACGGATCAGTTTGTTAAGTCTGTTAGCGTCCACTACCCTCAACCTTCTGCCCCAGCATGCAACAGCATACAGGATAGCACTGGCCACCACAGACTCATAAAACATCCTCAGCATTGTCCGGCAGATGTTGAAGAACCTCAGCCTCCTCAGAAAATAGAGGCAGCTCTGGCCCTTCCTGTAAAGAGCTTGAGTGTTCTTAGCCCAGTCCAGTTTATTATGTGTACTCCCAGGTACTTGTAATCCTCTACAATGTCCACACTGACCCCCCTGGATGGAAACCGGGGTCACCGGTGCCTTGGCCCCTCGTAGATCCACAACCAGCACCTTTAGACTTTGTCGCATTGAGCTGCAGATGGTTCTGCTCAGACCATGAGACAAAGTTCCCCACCACAGCCCTGTACTCAGACTCAGCACCACCGCTGACACATCCCACCACAGCAGAGTCACCCCCATTCACCCCATTCACAGACACTTTGACATGTGGGCTGGGGGAAGCCAGGATTGAACTGCCAACCCTCTGATTGGTGGACGACCCACTCTACCAATCTATCACAGCCAACTTAATGTGTCAGTCCTCTTTCAAGCCCTAGGTTAGAGATATTTAAAGGGATCCTTAAACACTGTAAGCAGGGCTTATTGTCAGTGAGATTCCTCTGTATAAATAAAGTTGGTGTTCTTACCTATTACCAGTACAAGAACAGGCTGTAAAAATTCACCTAATTTGTCAAATGAACAATAAGAAACCTGTGATGACTGCACCATTCTGTTTGTTTTATTTCCCAGAAGCCAACTGTGTGCCGTATCACCAGCTCTACTGATGCTCGCCATGTAGCTGTGCAGTGTGAAAGGTGGGTGTAAAGACTAACCATGAAGAAAAGGATTTTTTTTTGCAGAAGGCAGAGTGAGCATGTTGACATCAGTTCCTATCCAGTCACTGTGTGGACCTACTCTAGCATTTAGTTAGTTTCTCACAGCGTTTTTCTTGGAAAATGTTTATTTAGGTTCCAAACCTTTTTTTTTAGAGCTGGAACCCCCACGGGGAGGTGTTTTTAACTTTGACTTGACAGTGACAAGTCAGCTGGCTTAAAGCTATTTTTGCTTCCGATCATTAAATTATTTTTGGATGTATAGGCACAAGGTCACTGTAGTATATACTGCACACATGTAGGTGACACTTAAAGTAGGTCGGAGGCAAAGAGGAGCACAAACTGGCCAATCAGTGAAGTCATTCCTTCTTTCAAGTGTTCAGCATTCAATATTGGTCTCCTAAATCACTGATGGATCAACCAAGTGATCAGTTGATCAGTTTGGTGTTTCCTGTGTGTCCTCAGAGTGTCCACAGTTCAGTTTTTCACTCTGGACCAAGAGGGTGAAGAAAAGCTCGTGCCACACAGCAGGCTCTCCCTGCCCCACTGTCCCCTGGACATGACCTTTGACCTGGAAGACCAGCTGTGGGTGCTTATGGACTCCAGTGATGTACCGCTCCAAATCTACACACACAGACAAGACTCCTGGGAGGTACAGTGTGATACATTCATTCACATTTAGATACTGATTGTAGCTTTCAATCTTTCCTGGTTGTTTCATCCATAAGCAGATGGATAACAAAATAAATGTATATGAGCAGAGCAGCAACACAAGCTCCGATTGGTCAGCTGAGGAGCTCTGACCTCATACACAACTCCAACACCTGTTCCTGCACAGGCCAATAAATAATGTTGCAGTTCAGTATTAGCATACCTACAGAGGCCGACAGGTGTCAGAAATAAAACAGTTTTTAGCTGCAACCATAAGGAAGAATTGGGTCATTAATATTTTGAGCTTGTGAAATTATGATCACAAATAATTTTACACCCTGCAGTTGTATATCACCTTTTGTGTGCATGTGGGGGGAAAAAATGTACATGCATGTATCTGAATGTGTGACTTTGTAAAAGAAAGTTTTGCAGCTGTAGAAATATTTTGTGCATGTGTAATTCAAATATGTGCAGGAATATTTTCAACAGTGAGGTTTCACACAGTCTGAGAGACGGACACACAAATGTCCTATCTTTGTATGCGACACTGAAGTTACAAGCTACGAGTTACAAGCACGAATTTTGGCCCTGTTTTAACGCCTGTGCTGATTAGCCAGTCAGCATGTTTCCCACTGACCATCCAATCAGAGGAAGTCAAACTGTCCAATCCATTCAATTTTATTTTTATAGCGCCATTCATAACAGAAGTTATCTCACTTTTCCTATAGAGCAGGTCTCGACCGTACTCTTTATAATATTATTTACAGAGACCCAACAAATCCCACCATGAGCAAGCACTTGGCAGTCAGGGGGCAAAAGGTTCTAGCGCGTTCTGATTACTTCGTCCATCTGTAGTAAGCTGGAGTCAACATGGAGGAGCCAGAGGCGAACTCTTCTGGGATACAGGTGGGGTAATTAGCAGGAACATGCCAGTAAAGTTTTACATTGTAATTAACTAACTAACTCTATCAGGACAGGTGTGCATGCATCCCTGAGTTACTTAATTTGCATATTAGCAAATATCTTAGCTAGCTACAATCTGTTGGCTAACGTTTGTTGTTGTGTCGTTTGAACAAGTAACGTTAATATTAAGGAAAGTAAGGCTCTGTAACAGGTGCTTCAAGACATAATGCTGCGGGCATTTAATGTGAGAAGGAAGGTAGTTGGCTAAAGGTCGAGAAGGTTCAGTTTCCAATCCAATGTTCACGTCAGCTGGAAAATAAATCAAATGAACAGGAAAGTAACAGTAATAGGTTTGAATCAGAGCTCGAGTGTGCGACCCCCATTCTGTCATTTATTTGTACACGGTCCTCTGGAGTCTGCACCTCACTAATTTTGGTGTGTTTTCCTGCCTTGTAAGTGTTTAAAGTTATTTTGAATAACAACAAATATGTTGTTATACTATAATAATTATACTTATGTCTATCATATCATACCTTTGCATGTCTCCTCGGGTTGCTGTTATGTCTGACTGCTGGTGAGCTTGAAACTTGAATTTATGGCTGTGCATTTGATAAAGATGTCCCCAAAGCTACACTCGTAGCTTGTAACTTCAGTGTCGCATACAAAGATAGGACATTTGTGTGTCCGTCTCTGACAGTGTGAAACCTCACTGTTGAAAATATTCCTGCACATATTTGAATTATACATACACAAAATATTGCTACAGCTGCAAAACCTTTTTACAAAGTCACACATTCAGATAAGTGCACACAAAAGGTGATATACAACTGCAGGCTGTGAAATTATATATGAACATAATTTCACAAGCTCAAAATATTAATGACCCTAATTTGCTTCCATACGACCTGCAGCTCTATAGGTCACTCATTTGGTTGTCGGTTGGTTAGTCCACAAAAATGTCTTCACCCTTTGGCGGCCACAGTTTTTGCCCTAGGAAGGTGAAATTTGGCATGGAGGTCGTGTGTGTGTGTGTGGGTGTGTGAAGGTGTGTGTTTGTGTCCATGCCAATTTGCTGAAAGGGCATATCGCAAAAAGGCGCATACCTTTCAAATGGATTCACAGACTTGTATAAGATTTTGTGGAAAGTTCGGTCATGAGTCAAAGGACAGCTTATTAACTGTTCATGCCAATTGACAAAAAGGGGGTGTGGCAGTGGGAGTGGCCTATAACAAAAAGGTGCATAGCTTCTAAACGGATTCATGTAACATGACCAAATTTTGTAGAAAGACACACACACACACACACACACACACCATTTTGCCACGTTCTTTCATAACTTATTAACCGGTTGTCTTACACTCTTGTGGGAGGCATCATTGAAGTCAGCAGAGCTCATTTTCATTGCTGTGAGTTAGCCCCGCAACCTTTCATAACTCATTCGTCTGTCTGTCTGTGTGTGTGGATGCATGCGCTTATGCAGCTAGAGCCCGACTGATATTATTGGCCGATATTGGCCTAGCGCAGCTATATCGGTATCTATCGGTAACGGCGTATATGCTATCCGATATGCGTCAATATGAAAAATGTTTTTTTCCAGTATATAATGCAGGAAAAAAATGCTTGTGGAAATATATTTGTGTCAGTAAAAAATGTATCCAGCAGAGTGCGCTGCGACAACTGTGGTAAGCAGTGCAAAACAGTTTATGAAATGCATTGCTGGAAAGTTAATAAACAATAAGTCCATAATTTTCCCTTTTCAATATAACTAATATAACCCTGTCTCTGACAAACACTGTGTCACTCAAGCTTATCACATCTGTTTGCTGTGTTAGCAAGTTAGCTAACCAGCTATAGTTTGTCAATACAGTCAGTAACGTTAACGTAGCAGATTGAAAGGTGAGCATCAGAGCATCTCTTCATCATTCTGCAGCTCAGCAGACGACGGTGGTGGTTTGAGTCTGAGTGTTGACTTGACTGAATGCTACGTTGTTACCTACAGATACAATGCTGGAAAGTAAATAAATAACGTCCACATATTTTACAGTCACAGGTCCAGTTTGTCCACTGGATACCTTGAAAGTTTCCCCTGAACATTTATAGCAGAGGTGCTGTTCATCTCTTGACTAGTAGCAAACCATGAGTTAATGTTTGTGACCGTTACATTAACAGCGAAATATTGCTAAAGATGACATGTTTTGATAAGCAAGAAAAAAGCGTTTCTGATTGGAGTTCAATCAAGTTTTTGGGAGGTAGGCTAGCTGTGTTTGTATATTGAGGTACCTACAAATACTGAATTCCTTCCTTTGTTTTAATATTGTTTGGTTATCACATTAAATACATATACAATACATACAATACATAACTAAATGAACCGTTTGGATTTAATGCTGTAAGATTTAAATATTGGACAGATATGCATTTGCTGTATATTATTTGGATTTTGCTTGTTAAACAATGTTGTCATCATCTTTGACAAAACTTAAATGTGTTACAATACAACTGTATTGTAAAATGTATATTCAGTTGACTCTAGCACAGGAATTATTGATTTGTTTGTGTGATTAATTTTTTCCCCCCTGTGAGCTATATATATATTCATTCAAACCTTTCAAACAGTAGTTTGACAAAAATTTAGCTCAAGATCTACTTACTAGCTTTTTCCCAAACCTTTAAACTCAGTAACAACTGAGCAAACTCCATCTGCTGACAAAGATGGAAAGATGTGTTATAAAGCTCATGAAAAAGCTAGTAAGCAGACCCAGTTAATAGTTAATGACTAACATGACATTCATATGAATTGAATGTGAATTTGTCCGCATCTGAAATTCTGATACACATAAATATTGCATTTAATATTTAGGAAGACATGAAGTGTCCAAAGGAAACCACTCACTGATGCTTGTGCACTTCTTCAATCCATCAGCTCTCCAAACATCCCAGTCTTTACATGACTAATCTCAGCTGTGGGTGACTGTGGCTTGGTGGTAGAGCGGGTCGTCCACCAATCGGAAGGTCGGTGGCGCGATCCCGGCTTCACCCAGCACACATGTTGAAGTGTCCTTGAGCAAGACACTGAACCCCAAATTGCTCCCTTCGGTGTGTGTGAATGCTTAGCTAGTTTCTTTGAACTGATCTGCCATCAGTGTATGAATGTGTGTCAATGTGACATGTAGTGTGAAGCTCTTTAAGTAGTCGGAAGACTAGAAAGGCGCTAAACAAGTACAGTCCATTCACCATTTAGCTGTACATGTGACCGTGATGACACTCACCCACTAATAATACACTGATGCTTTTTATTCACACTCGCTCAAATGATGCATTTACTGTTGTTGGCTCTTGTTCCTGAGTGTAAATAAAGGTTGAATTCATTCAAGCGCACCAAGCAGAGATTATGATATGACATGGTTTACAGCGGGACACCGTACATTTGTGGTTGCCATGGTATCTACAGTCTATGTTTTCGTTTGGCAGTTCACAACCTCTGGGAATTTCCTGTTATTAAAATGTTTTCAAAGAGAGTTTGGTACAGAAGCTGCTTTTCTACTTGTATGATCTAATCATTCTGCACTTGTTGAGAGACAAAGGTGTATTGACTGGCCATTGGCTGGTGTGGCCATATTTAGTATTTTAGATTTCCTCATTATAATTCCATCTCCGGTGTGTGCTGACTCTGCCTGACCTGGGCGCTCTCCTGCTCCATCTAGTGTGATGCTGAGAGCCCTGAACTGAACAGAGTGACTGAAGCCTTCAAGCCACATTGGGAGACACTTGAGGGTGAGTCATCACACACACACACACACACACACACAGACACACACCTCCTCCACACTTCCATGTGACCTTTTGGCCTCTTGCCAGTGCATCTTCTATGTACTCCCCCTCTCATCCTCGTCCCACTTGCACACTCTAGACTCTAATGACCTTCAGTGTCACATGACCTCACATGCCGCCTTCCCCAAATATCTTGTAACTGACAGTTTTTGTTCATGATTATCTGTTTCCACCTCTCTGACAGACACAGTGGGTATCTATATCCTCATCTACAGCTCTGTCTTGCAGGGATGTAATGCTTCTCACAAACCACGATTCCCTATGTTCAGATGATAACATTACCATCATTCATTTTGAAAAATGTAAACAATAAAGGTTATGGCATTCAGTCAGTGGCGGAAATATAGGCAGTACAGCTGCATTGGAGTCCATTGTCTGACTTGGCCCTTCCAAACCCATCACAGTATTGTGACTCCATCTATCTCATGTTAGTTTATTTGAAGGTCTATATTATGAAGGGTCCTCACCAGCTCAGTAATGGACTATTCCAGCTTCTATGCTCAGCCAGATGTCTCTGTAGCTTCAATTCAATTCAATTTTATTTATATAGCACCAATTCATAACAGAAGTTATCTCATTGCACTTTTCCTATAGAGCAGCTCTAGACCGAACTCTTTACACTTCTAGTCCAATACAGAAGGAGTCTGAAAAAGCGGCTTTCCTCAGGCCATGAGGATGATGAACTCTGTCCGCAGCATCTGTGTCTGAGAGTGTACATATCTTTTTATTATGTAGTGTACCTACAAATGTGATGTGTACATTTGACATTTTTCCTATACTGAAACTATGCACTTTAACATTTTAATACTTGTATTTATACATTTTTATCTTTGGAATCTTTAGCCCTCATATTTCTTTTTTATATCATTATTCTTTACACATATTGAAAATATGAGTATGTGACAAAATGAATCCTTGAATCTGAATCTGTCATTGTTAGTTTCTAATATCTGTGTTTGCATATACAGTAGATGAGTAGGCCAGTTTGGCAGGGAGTAAGGGGATAGTGGTACCAAAGGTAAGGATAAATTATATCATAATATTTTGATAGTGCTGTCAGTAATCTTTTTGGTCCTCCAGCCCGGTGGAGAAGTCTATAGTATTCTTAAAATATTCTAATAGTTTTAACATTTCACAATCTTTCTAGGTCAGGGATCCTTTCCATAATGTTGTCAGACACTTAGAATAAGAATCTGAGCCTGTCAGTGTCAATTTTTGTACCTATTAATCATTTAAACCCCATAATATGTATAGGCCTAAAATCCTGCAAACTTAAAACAAACTCTTTTAAAACAAACCAAACAATTCTATGTCTACAGCTTCTACAACTGTCTTATTTAGATTATTACAGGATTGTTATAGGACTGGTAGATATATGGCACATTATTTATGGCACTATCAACAGATAATGTTCCATTTTCAACTTCAATCACAGCATAGAAGAAATGTATCAAAATATGAGATGTGTATATATATATTAAGAAGTCACACACAGTCAGTAGTTTTATCAAGACAAAGAGTTGATTTGCGTTATCTGTTTATAAACTTGTTTTTCACTGCATGAGAATATGGACATGTTGCATGAGAGCGTGTGAAATCTGTCAGTTGCGTGAGTCACACAGTCATGATTAGATCACCTGCTACATATACACCAGGACTGTATCTCTCAAGTGTGACAACAAAATTCCCATGAGAATATTATATTAATAATAAACTCTATTAAGTACACCAATAAGTAAAGGTATTTTTAAAATTGTGTTCTTTGCTTGTTGTCTATATTATATTTTGATTTGGCAAATAAATCAGAAAATCAGATATGCATGGACGATCTCTATTAGGTCAAAAGTAAATATAAAGAATGTCAACATATTAGTGTCCTTAAACTTTGATAATTCCAGGTGTCCGAAGTCCCAGTTCCCATCACAGAACCCAACACCTCCCGGTCTCTCCAATCAAATGAAGACAATGAGATTACTGAAGTGGCCAAATCAGTCTCTAATCTTACTGAAAATGTCTCATATCAGATGACTCATTTAGGCTAATTAGGAGAAAATGATGTGACGTTTCATCATGAATTGCCTATTAAATCCAGGAGTATTCACTTCTTTACTTTGACCTGAGGAAGACCATCTGTTGAAACGTATCGGTCAGGTCCACATAAAATAAAAGTCTGTCTGTCTGTCTGTCTTCATCGGGGCTACATGAATGACTGTGACCAATTAAATGGTTAATGCAGTCACAAAGACACACCGTTAGCTCCAAAGTTTACATAAGGGCAGGAGCAGTAGTAGTTTTGAAGCATTACATACTGTGTGTATATAATATTAAACTTATTAGTGTCAACACCACACACACTTACTACTCTCTGTCAATTCAGTGCCAGTACGGTTCTCTGATGTACTGACCTCAGACCAGCGTTCACAACCAGAGCTCGCTGCAGTCTGTTATTGTAGCTGCTAGCACCATTTAAAAGCCAAACTGCGACAGTGGAAAAAGAAATAAAGTGAGGCCAAGGATGCTTTCTCATCTGAATCTCCCGCTGTAGCTTCAGCCATTATTCTGCAATGAACGGAGTCATGAGGGGATGGGGCTGTGGTAGGATAGCAGAGCACCAGCAGACCACCAGAACGGAACGTGTATAAATGCATAAAATATTAAATAAATAAAAGTAGCACAATGAATGTATCCAAACATAACAAGTAATGGTTTTCTCTAAAAAATCTACTCTGCATTAAAACTACTACAAGAAGTACAAACTCAAAAAACTACTAAAGTACACGTATTGTTGCTACCCACCTCTGGGTATGTGTAACAATTGTCATGGTGCATAGCATGATAATACAGTATCTTTTGCTTCCATATTTCAGACAAATTCAAATGAAAAGAACATATGACCAGGAAGAATTTAATAGTCAGATTTGACTGAGTGTGAGTTTGACTATTGGCTCGTGAAGTTTTTGGTTTACATCCGCACCTCTCCCATTTTTTCATGTGCACGTGGTTTCTTCTCATAGACGATAAACAGCGTTCAGCTGTGGTTCCTGTCACCAACCTTTTCCTTCTCCTGTTCTCATACACAATAGCCTCCACAAGGTCCAACAACCGCTTTGAGCATCTGTACAAGGTGAGCTTTGACAACGTGACAGCATACCTGCAGAAGAAGCAGCAGAGACTGGAGGAGCAGCAGCTGAAGAGGACGACGGCCCAAAGAGCAAACGGCAACAAGAAGGCCAAGAAAGAGACGTCAGAAGCTGTAGCTCAGTCATCTACCTAAACGGACACTTTGAGAAGAGCGATCTTATTTCCTTTATGTTTGATTCTTTGAATGGCGAATCTGAGTTGAATGTGCGCATTTGATGAAGCACGTGGAGAGTGTGGGCTTTGCCACATGGCCTGTGTAGATGGATTTTTGTGTTTGGCTCAAATTTTGGCAGATTTTTAAAAATAAACTTTGCAACTAACATTAAACTGTGCCTTCTGTTTCTGCCATCATTGCTGAATGAAACATGAGGTTTGTGAATGTGCACCATATGCCCTCAGTGTGCAGACTAAAAAAACTGGACCAGCTGTTTACATTTAGAAAAAAATTCAACTAATTGCTAATGTTGGTGAAATAGCTTCAAGAACAGCTCTGAAAACAAAATTTAACTATTGAATTTTTGGAGAAACATTTGGCTTTCTTAAAGTTTGATTGGCAGTGTCATTGTAATGTTGTTGGATTGCCTTTGCAGGGTACACATATTGCATAATTTCCTGTTAGTATAAAAGTGTTAAGTATATTCATTTTTTGTATGCTAATGGAAAAAAACGGTATACTATAAAAACTAGTATACAAAGCACAGAGTTAGTATGTAGTCTGCAAGTGGGACATATAATCAGTTTTATTAATTACACCTGTGCTTTTCCTACCATGACATGTCAAAAATGTCTTTATTAGGAAATTAGGAAATGTTTGACTCAGATGCGCATAACTATCTTTACCAATATTTTTTATGTAGTTCAATTCCATGTGCTGATGACTTCAATCATATCACATGATCGTCAAGAATTAATTTTAACCTGTTATTTTTTTCTGTTGAAACTACACTTTTGTTTACATTTGGATCAGATTGTGCCTTCAAATCTATTTTTTTCATACTAAATTATCTAGATTATCAAGATACCATAGTAAAATATGTGGACACCCGAACATTACATCCTCCAGTGAGAAACAGTCCTTCACTCTCTTTTTGGTCCTCTACCAGCTCCTAGGAAAAATGTCTGGCTCTTTAGCTGCTAAATGATCCACTACGTTCACCAGCCATTTGCTAACTGTGTCTCTGTTGTTTGGTGCTGGGCCGGTCGTGTACAGGTTATCAGAACTTTTCAGTGAAAGCGGCTGCCTGCTGCTGCTGGAAACGAGGCTGATGATCAGTGAGACCGAACCAAAACATTAAAGTTAAATATTGTGTTTAGAGGAGTAAATTCCTGAACAAATCTGCAATTACTCAAATTACAGCAAACTAAGGCATAAGGCATGAGTGTGTAGGGCTCCAGCACAGTTGCTGACTTTGCTGGTTCAGTAATCCAGCATTGTAAATAAGCCATAATTATGCAGGACATGATACATAAATATTAGATGTTCATACATATATTTGTATGGAGTATAGAAAAGGTTTGTATCCTTAAACCATTTTGAAGAGGTTGTGTTGCAGATAAATGACAAGTATTTTGAGCAAGTATTTTCAACAATAATGAGCAGAGACATTAACAATCAGACAGGATTTTGTAATTACAGTAGTCCTTTTATTTTTTTTAGTTGTAGGAAAAAACAAAGGTCACTAAATATCTGTACAATCTGTAAAAAACAACACATTTCAAATAAAAAAACAGTGCAATATATGTATCTAGATATTGTTCACTGAAGTAGTCTGTGCTGTACAAATGTTGTCATTTCCTGAAAAAGGCTTTGGATTGTCCGTCTGGTCCTTGAGTCCATCAGTAGTTTGTAATGCTGTCTCAGAGCTCTCAAACCCACTCCATCACTTTTCTGTGACAGACTGGAAATCTACCTGATTTTATTACAAATCCTGCTGGTCCTCTGCTCTTCAGCAGGCCGAAGTGAGAGGAGGACAGAGTGATGGAAAGCTTTTCAGCCCGTAACGGACCAACGTGTCTGACAACTCCAGTTTACTTTACGTCACACTGCTTCACTCTCGTGCTCTACGCTCACGGGTGCTGAAACAGACAGATTAGATTTATAAAGAAAACTGCTTATAAAATCTATGTTTGTCCAAGTTAGCTTCTCTGATCTGAAACCTGGCCATACACTGACAGCAAACACTTCAGGAAGTTCTGTTCTTTCCTACCTTTTCAAAACTTTTTACTTCTTCTTCCCTCCCATGGTCAAGTTCTCACTTTTCTTTTTCTGCACCTGAAGGTAACATTACTTGTTAGTTATCTGCACCAATGACAAATGAAATGCGTCCACACACTTAGAAATCCTCCAACCTCATTCATGGCGTCATCAATCTGTTTGAGTTCTTCGTATCGGTCTCGTGACTCTCTGAGTGGCTGCACCATTGCCTCCTCAATCTGTGGGAACAGCTAGTTGACACACAGACACACACACACACACACACACACACACACACACACACACACACACTCCTCATTACTTTGTGTTTATATATAACATACGTATAACTGTAACTGTCACCTTTAAGCAGCAGCGTGTTGGTTGACATAGCAAAGTTGTTTCTGCCTTCTAAGTGGTTCTGAGAGGACTGTAATGGTTTCCTCCTGTTCTAGATCCATGTTAGCCTGAGCACAGCCAGCTCAGCTTCTGGTTGAAGCCCTGATTATCACTGTGTCTGAAATCACTCCCGTGTTCACTCATGCTCTACTCCCTATATAACAAGACACTCAGTAGTTTAGTCAATAGTGAGCAGTGAATTGAGAATTGACTTATGCATCATCATTTTACAGCATCACTTACAGCTGTAGCATCTATATCTAATCTATAAATGCAACACACTGCATTGTGGAATTGTTAGCAGAACGCAGTAGTGAACACTACTTTTTTTGGGAAATTTTAAATATAGTGTACTATACAGGAAATAGAGTGATTTCTGACAGTGGTGGAAGAAGTATTCAGATCCTTCTGTAAAAGTACAGAAGTATTAGCAAAATTTACTTCAAGTATTAAAAGTGCTCATTCTGCAGAAATATGCCCTATGACCAATTTATCACTATATATTACATTATTAGTTTGTTAATACTGATGCATCAACGTGTAAACAGCATTTTATTGTTGTAGCTGGTTGAGGTGGAGCTAGTTTATCCACTTTAGACACAGTCAGGTAGTTAAGTCCAGTGGTTCCCAACCTAGGGGTCAGGCCCCTCCAAAGGGTCATAAGATAAATCTGATTGTATAGTTTGTGTTAATATGCTTTGCTAAAGTTGTATTGTATGCAGTCACGCCAATAAAGCCACTTGAATTGAAATTGAACGGAGTGACGCAACTCTCTCTCTACATGGCTCTGGAGCAACTGTAGTGACGGAGCAAACTACAGCAACTAGGGGTAAAACCTAAGAAGCGTCTGATGCTCCAGACAAAAAAGTTCCTTAGCATTCAGAAGAAGGATTACTGTCAACAAAACAAAGTGATCGACAGCGAGGACAAACACAGAACCATTGATGTAGCTTTATCTTTTCCTCGTTGGAGAGCGCTGAGAGACGGACTGAGGGCAGACACCAATGTCACGTTACTGCTCTTGGACAGGTTGGTATTCACAAAATATTTGGGGCGAGCTCACCTGTAGGCATACATCATAAGCACGCATCGACAGTGTTACAGTACAGTATTACTCTCACTGCCAGAAAGAGACAAAAGTTCCGCACTCCAGCTTTAACAACGCATTGTATTTTATAAGCTCATGTTTTTGTTTATTTGGGTTTTTTTTTTATCTTAATCTGAAGAGTAACTAGTAACTATAGCTGTCCAATAAATGTAGCTGAGTAAAAAGTACAATATTTGCCTCTGAAATGTAATACATTTTTGGGGTTCAGTGTTCGCTCAAGAACTCAAATTCCAACAAGTTCGATAAGAAACTTTCAATTACCAAACTTAAAATTCTGTTCTGCACACCACTAATTCACCACGAGATTCTAGGTTGATGTTTGATCAATATGGCAATGGTCACATGTTGCGTTCCCAATTGCAACAACAAAGCATTCTGAATTTGCTGAATTTCCATAGCAATGGCAGCTGAGGCTCATGGGTATCGCAGTATTTCGAGCCGTACCAACTTGACGGAAAAAACAAGATTTCTCAGCAACAAAGGTGAAATTATTGATCACTGACTGCCAAACCATATAAGAGTAGTGTTAAATTATCCAGAAGACTCATATGCTGCTAAGTTGATTAACACTGAAGATATTAAAAGAACTTATTCAAATGCTACTTCACATTGGAGATAAATACTTCCAGAACCAGTGGCACCTCCCACTTTGCAATTCTTACTTTGACCTTCATCATCACTGTCATCACTGTCCTGCATATTCACCTTCATCACAGTCTCAAACATGGGGATGAGGACGAACTTGATGAAGCCAATCTGAGCAGTGGGCTTGGTGACCTTTTCTCTGTCCATGAACGGAGCCACAGGAAGCCCTTCAGCCTTCTCCCTGTCGCTCTGAGCAGCACAGACGGACAGAGGACAGCAAATTACCATCAGCATAGTTTTTAATAACATGAGGGAGAAACTGTCTTTTGCCTTTGCCCATTCACTGAAATGAATGATGCTACAAGTGACTTATACAGCTTCAAGGGGGAGTTCATGCCCTCTTTATATTGATCTTTTATCATATATCAAACATCAGATAGTCAGGCTCATCATTGCTAACATGACTTTGGTGGACCCACCTGCATGAAGTACTCCTCCAGCAGGCAGTCGACCCAGGGCTCAGCCACCTCCATGGGCCGCACCTCGTTGGAGATGTCGCAGCACTTGATAAGCACCATCTTCAGCTGCACAGAGCACAGGGTCCGAGGGCAAAGGTCACCATGAATAGAGGGTTATTATATGACCAGTAAATGCAACACTGCAAAGCAAACAGTGGGTGGTAACCTGGTATGATGAGATGGGATGCCATTTGAGATTAAATGCAATGACTTTGCTGCTACTTTTACCTTGAATTAACCCTCCTACCAGGCTAATTTGACAAACTCTAATAATGGCTAAACTCGCATGCGTAGCTAAACCCTTACAATGATTTTATTCCTGTAAATACTGACATCTGTGATCTGCTTATTTAAGTATCAAATATATTATAGACTGTACTATATACAAACTGCAGTGTGTAGTGCACAAAATATTTCCTTTAGTGCTTGAAAAGACATGATGTATAAAGAACATTTTCATTATTTTATATATGGATTACTACTTTATAGGTAGATTTATCAGAAGACCGGCAGTCAGATATCTACAGATATTTTGTAGCAGCAGACCTACAGCACAGTATAGACACACAGGCAATGGTGGGAGAAGTACTCAGATCCTTTAGTTCATAAAAGTAGTAGTAGTGTGAAAATATTCACACAGGTGAAAGTCCAGCATTCCAAATTTTACTTGAGTGAAAGTACAGAAATATTACCAGCAAAACGTACTTAAAGTATCAAAAGTAAAAGTACTCCTATTTCAGGGTGTTACATTACTATATACAGTACATCATACTATTGCATTACTATTATTGATGCATAATTGTGGAAGCAACATTTTAATGTTGTAATGTGGAGCTCATTTTAACAAATGAGTATAAAGGAGCATAACATGTAAAAAGTAAAAACCTAGTACCTCCAAACTGTACTTAAGTACAGAACAGAGCAAATGTTACTTTCCACCACTGCACACAGGGCATCAACGCTTCACACAATGAAATACCACCTCTTCTCCAACTGTTGCTACATTAGAAGAGGGAAAAACAAGCCAAAGACATGATGAAGGATGACATCACCCTAACTGTCCAATGAATGAGTTTCCTGTCAGTCTGTATAACTTCATGTTTACTTTTCTTGGTTCATGTCTAATAAGTCAAATGAACATGAAATCAAACAGAACTAAAAGGCAACAATGTATCGTTTTTTTTGTCCAGACCAACTGAACCGAACTGCAGGTGCGAGAGGCACCCTAACTAGACTTGTTTGGAAATGAAAGTGTACTTACACAGGTGACGTGCTCCTCATCTGTGTAGTCAAAATTGTCGACTTTCTGCTTGAAGGAGTCCAGGATCTCACCGTGTCGCGCCATGTCTGTGGCCAGGATCAGTGTGATGGTTCCCTGAAAAACAGTACAAGTTCAATTCAGTTCAATTTTATTTATATAGCACCAATTCATAACAGAAGCACTTTGCACTTTTCCTATAGAGCAGGTCTAGACCGTACTCTTTATAATATTACAAGGTGAAACAACTCATCAATACACACACACACACACACACACACACACACACACACACACACACACGTACAGGGGACAAGTTTTCCCCTGAGCAGTGTGGACACTGCTGGAAATTGTGGTTCTTTGGATTTTCTTGCCGATGTAGTTTGAGTTATGCGGGTGGTGTTGTGGATGATTTCATTAAATGAACTATGTGTAATGGATTTGTCATATAACCAGCCTGTGCACTTAGTATAGTGATTACATCTACACAAAAGATTAGATCAGATTCAACTTTATTGTCATTACACATGTACAAGTACAAGGCAACGAAATGCAGTTTAGGTCTAACCAGAAGTGCAATAAGCAAGTGCAGGATATAAAGTGTGTGCATAAATGCAGGATAGAGCAGTATTATGAAAATATTTTACAAGTGGTACTATAGACATTATATACAGATGGCATTACTAGAAACAGAAGTGTACTGATGGATATGTACAGTAATGAATTGGACTGGGCAGAACAGCAGTGCAATGAATATAAAGTAGCGCAATTTATGGAAATAGTTAACAGACTAAGTATGCATGTTAACACCAGTGTTGTTGTGATGAATAACACTACTGCAGTTGAAGAAATGTATTAGAGCATATAATGTGTGAAAGTATTGAAGTTTTTAAACAATACAGTCGAAAACACCCTGAAGGCAGTGGTATCAGAAACTGGTCTGAACTGGCTTAGGCAGGAAAAATCAGGTTCTTTCCTGGCTCCGTTAGAATGAGATCATGGAACGTTTCGGTACTTTCCAGAGCCCAGTTAGTATGAATGTGTTGTATATATGACTTGGAAAAGTTATTTTTAGGAAAATAGGTGAAGAATCCACCAGAGAAGGAGGGACGTTTTGGGGCTATAAAAGACTCAGTGCCGGCTAGGGTTTATCTTTTGTGAAAGAACTTACTTTACTGGTTAAGTTTTGGCAAAGGAAGCCAGACTCATTCTTCGGCCCAGGCCTGGATTCTGTGATCCGACAGTGGCACTATTTTCTTGTCTTTTCAGACTCCCCTCCCCTCTTTTGTTTTCCCTTAAAGGCTAGAATAAGTAGGATTTTTCATACAAAAATAATCCCTCTCATTCATCACTTATGATCCACTAGAAGTGTGTGGTGGTGTCTGTATCTGCAGAGACCCTGCCCTCTTCCTGTATTTTCTTATTTTGCTGTGTTCGGGACGTTTCTGGGTGTCAGCCTTTGTGCAGTGGTGTGTAGCGATTTTATTTGTGCTTTAGAACGTAACCACCGTGAAACACTCAGAAAATAACGTTTTATTTCTCTGATTCACTGCTTTGGTCTCGCTAACGCCGCTCGCTCTCTTCATTCATTCTCTAGCTCTCTCTCTCACTCTGAGCTGGGGAGGATTTTTAATCATGTGTTTACAAACAGCAACTGACAAATCCTACTTATTCTGCCTTTAAGTGCTTTAAAGTTGTTAAAATCATCTTCCACACTGTCTGACAGTATCATGTGTATTTGTATTTAAAACCAAGTCTGTGTGTTTTTTATGGCTGCACAATTTTATCAGATGGAAATATGTGTAAAAATTGTGAAAAATATTATAAAGAGTACGGTCTAGACCTGCTCTTTAGGAAAAGTGCAATGAGATAACTGCTGTTATGAACTGCTGCTATAAAAATAAAATTGAATTGCATCATTTTATACACATTTACCTGAAATTCAGCCTGACATATTTGGCATGTTTGGAAACTTTAAATTTGAAACATATATTTAGCAGCACAGCATGAGTAGGGCAGTGAAATTTAAGAGATTAGTTGTCAAGTCAGTTTTATTTATATAGCCCAATATCACAAATCACACATTTCTGATTTCTTCTGGGTGTTAATAGTTGTGAAAGAACCAAAGTATCTAATTCATGACTTTTGCCTGATGTAGGTCTGAGGACCAAATGCTGTAAATACATGTGATCAGCAGTGTGCAGGATTCTTTAGTTTTTTCATAGTCAGAGTTTATGATCCGAAAGCACCTGTAAGACTTTCTGGACTGCAAGAACTTTGAAGCATTACCTGGTGGGTGTTTATAGTTAAAATAATAATAATAGCTTAACATTTGTAAAACTGGCAGAAAGATGCTTACTTGTGGTTAATCAAAATCAAACTGCTAATAAAAACAGGAGCGCTGTGCTGTGTTCATGGTGCCCTCTGAAATTAGTCACTGTAATAAAAATTGTCAGCAGTGTTGTTACCATCAGAATGTTTCAACACGGTATGTAGTAAAACCGGTATACAGGTTCATCTCTAATACACAGTATTTTATATGTATGCAAAATTACATCAAATAATTAAATTGGTGTTCATTAAAATATGTTTCACTGTTATGCATTAGATCAGACAAAACTCTTTACTCATGTAAAACAGGAAAGCCCTAACTGACACTGATACATACAGACAAGGTTCAACACACACACACACACACACACACACACACACACACAGCCCTACCTGTCGTATCTGTTTGAAGGCCTCAGGATCAAAGTTGGAGAAGATGTTGCAGTCGGGCTGAGAGAAGATCTGGAAGGCCACAGCACAGTGGTGGTTCTCTAGAGGGGAGATGTCGTTGTAGCGAACCGCCAACTCTGTTCTGGCGTTGATCTGGTATCTGGAAGAGAGAGAGGGAGAGAATGGGAAGAATGAGAAAGATGAGATGGCAGAAAGGAAGATGCAGAAAAGGGAAGAAGAATTGAGAAGGGGGAGTGGTGAGAAAGAGGCAGAGGAGGACAAAAGAAAAGGAAGAGTGAGGTGAGTGCAAAGAACAGAGAGACAAGACAGGGAAGAATTCAAGGAGACAGCAGTCAGGGAGGGGATGGAGGGAACGAGAAGTTGGAGGAAGTGGAAAAAAGAAAGGAGACAGTGAAGGAAGAAAGAGGGATAAAAAAGAAGAACCCCAGGATGGATAGCGAAAAGGAAGGATAGAATGAGATGGTGTAAAAAAACACAAAGGACGAGGAACGGAGGAAGAAAGATAGAGAAGGAGTCAGGAGGAAGTTAAAATTATGCAAACCAAGGACAGATGAGGTGACACTAAGAAAAAAAATGACAATGTATTGCTGGATTTCTGTGTGTGTGTGTGTGTGTGTGTGTGTGTGTGTGTGTGTGTGTGTGTGTGTGTGTGCATGTTTGTTTGTCTTACGTGTTGTTGAAACCAGGGTGATCGAGATCATGACACACAGCAGCTGTCATGAGAATCAAAATGTCGACCTGAGTGAACTTCTCCTAAAAAACAAACACACACACATTTATCTTAATTGATGCATCAATGAAGTCTTCATGTCTAATGTCTAATCTATGTGTGATCCCATCTTCCACCCTCAAACTGCCATTTATTTTATGTGTGTGTGTGCGTGTGAGTGAATGAGTGAGTGAGTGTTATGTGTGTGACCTCGTTAGCACGTCACTGGTGCAGATAGTTCATAATCAGTCATGTCTGTGATAATTAAACCTCCAGTGAATAACAGAGGGAGGAAAGATGAGAGGGAGACTCTGAGAAGAAACTCCTCTTTTCCTTTTTTCTTTTTTCTTTTCTCTCTTTCACCTTTTCAGACACACGTCTTGCGGCGGCTGTGGCTTAGTGGTAGAGCAGATCGTCCACCAATCGGAAGGTAAGCGGCTTCCGGCGGATCCCGGCTTCCCCCAGCCCACAAGTTGAAGTGTCCTTGGACACTGAACCCCAAATTACTCCCTTCGGTGTGTGTGTGTGTGAATGCTTAGCTAGTTTCTTTGAACTGATGAGCAGTTGGCACCTGCCATCAGTGTATGAATGGGGTGAATATGATATGTAGTGTGAAACGCGAAGACTAGAAAGGCGCTATACAAGTACAGTCCATTTACCGTTTGCATCTCCCCTTCATCACGCACCTGTTCTCCTCCTCGTCCTCTCATTCTTTCTCCCCTAAGCTTTGTGTAGAAATAGAGGAATTCTGGGGCTTGACTTAAAACATAACATGTAAAGTCACTGCAGTGAGAATCAAACCCCAAATCCCACTTGACCCTGTCTATGAGCCTCCATACACATTCTCGTCAGCAGAAAGGAAAATAGTGTGAAAATATACTACCCCAGCAGGGAATACCGTTACTGCAATTCCATAGTAAATAAGCAAAAGTAAAATTAAATTTTCTTTTACCAGGGTGCCCCGGTAGCTCACCTGGTAGAGCGCATACCATTAAGGCTGAGTCCTTACCACAGCATCCCAGGTTCGATTCCAACCTGTAGCCCTTTGCTGCATGTCATCACCTTTCCTGTCTCTCTCTGCAGATGTCACTATACAATAAAGGCAAAAATGCCTGAAAAATTAAATGTAGCTCTTTTACCAAAGAGAGTGTTAGTTGTGATCTTTTCGAGGTAAATACTGTATCAAAGACCACGAGGAGTGTCCTTTTAAAAAGCTATGAGTTACACATAGATTTGGGGTTGGTGTTTTTTGTTTATTTTTTACAATTTAAAAATAGATAAAGATTTAGAATCTTACAGGATAAATGACTGATTTCATAAAATCTTCAAATGAGTAAGTAGCATTACACAAAAAGGCCATTTAATTACTTGAAAGGACATTTTTTACTGCCAAGTCTGATTAAGGGTTAATTCCAACTAACACTAGCAGAGCTGCTAAAAGAATACTTTGACATTTTGGGAAATACGCTTATTTGCTTTCTGACCGAGACTTAGATAAGCAGATTGATACCACTCTCGTGTCTGTTAACTATGAAGCTACAGCTAGTTGATGCTAAGCTTAGATTATCACAAAGACTGGAAACAGGAGGAAACAACTAGCCTGGCCTGATTTAGTATTACATTTCAATAAAGGTGGGGGACTTTAGGAGGGACAGATAAAAAATAGAATGATCAAAATTCAAGCAGCAGAGGCCGTGATATCCTGACTTTTACTCCCTATTATTGGTCAAGCTGCAAAAACCCTGGATCTTACATTTCCCATAATGCAACACCATAGTATTTTTCATTAGACCCTGCCTACGAGATGAACACCCAAATCTTTCAAACTACATACCCCACGTTTGTAATGCAGGTTTCCTGTTTTATATTAGTCTCCCAGCTCAGTGTGAGATTACTCAGATGATGTCACATGAGTAATTTTCTCAGACTTGACAGAGCTCCTCCAGAGCCACAAAAGACATTATACAACTGTTTTCAGCTGAGTAGAACTCCTCATGATGAGTAAATTGACTTAGCCATGAAAAATTGGTGGTGAATGCCCCTTTAAGTCTCAGGTCTTCATGAACAATGTAAAAGTCAATATGCTGACTATTAATGTATAGGCCTAAAAAATAAATATGCAGGGTGTGTGGCCATGCAAGGCCTGTCATTGTTATTTCTTATTGTTCCCCAGTTTTATCAGGTTAAAACTTGAAACTTTGTTTTCACTTCCTCAAACTTGAAACTTTGTTTTCAAGTTTTAAGAGTTAAGCCTCAAGTCTCTAAGAAGCTGATTACCTGTAGGCTGCAGAGGCAAACCATGCTGTACATCATCTGGGTGACACAGAAACAGTGGCGGAAGTTGTGGAAGGGGTTATTCTTGTAGTTGTCATGAATACAAAGCTACATAAAGAGAGAAAGAAAGAGAGACGGGAGGTTAACTAATGTAACAAAAAAAGATTGAAAATGTATTATCAGCTTTTGGGCATTACAGTATTTAGAGATATTGTTCTGCTCTGAAAAATGCCAGAACATGGGGAGGTTGTTGATTGGTTTCTGTAAAACTATTTGAATTTGCAGATGGTACTGGGTCCAGGTCTCACCAGCCATCTCTTGAGTGTGATGGGGTTGATGTTGAAGTCTTTGACCAAGCCCAGGTCATGGTACATATGTTCCAGACAGCTCAGCATCTGGAAGAACAAAGACACATGCCTGTGATATGTCTTTATACAGAGAGAGATGGACATACGATGACATACAGTAAGGTTTTTGTCTTTTTTTGTCTTCTTTAGTCTCACAAATTCACTAGATGTTACTATCCTTTGAAATTTAGCATTGATGAAATGTTTTGTCAAGAACCATTTTGCAGTTATTTTTTAAAACAGTCTTTCTTTTGAATTTGGATGGAACTCTTTCATCATATACGGTGCACTTTACATCAAAAGATGAATACAAGCTAAAGGAACATGCTGGTTTTGATTATGGGCTATTATTGCCCTTCTTAAGAAACCATGTACAAAACTATGAGCACAAAGCAACAGTAAATATGTTGCTCTCCATGAATGATGCAGTTCCACAGTCTAAAAGCTGTTCCATAGTTTTTTTCTCTTCTGCAGAGAGAAAATAAAACGCTTTGATTAAGTGAAAACAGATACAGAATATCAAAACGAAATATCTATTTATTTAATCTAAAAATAGCAGAATTATTTTATTTATTTTTTGGTTAGTACAATCACCTTGTTTTCTGAGGGAGAGGTGGATTTGTACAGGTTGGCCAGACAAAGAGATAGAGATGGGAAGGATGTGCAGCAGGTTAGGGTGATTAAAGATAAGGATGGAAATGTACTGACAGGTGCCAGGAGTGTGATGGGAAGATGGAAGGAGTACTTTGAAGAGTTGATGAATGAGGAAAATGAAAGGGAACGAAGAGTAGAAGAGGTGACTGGTGTGGAGCAGGAAGTAGCAAAGATTAGCAAGAGTGAAGTGAGGAGGACGTTGAAGAGGATGAAGAGTGGAAAGGCAGCTGGTCCAGATGACATACCTGTGGAGGTATGGAAGTGTCTAGGAGAGGTGGCAGTAGAGTTTCTGACTAGTTTGTTTAACAAGATCTTGGAGAGTGAGAGGATGCCCGAGGAATGGAGGAGAAGTGTACTGGTGCCAATTTTTAAGAACAAGGGAGATGTGCAGAGCTGTGGCAACTACAGAGGAATAAAGCTGATGAGCCATACAATGAAGTTGTGGGAAAGAGTAGTGGAAGCTAGGCTAAGGGCAGAGGTGAGCATTTGTGAGCAGCAATATGGTTTCATGCCTAGAAAGAGTACAACACATGCAGTATTTGCTTTGAGGATGCTGATGGAGAAGTACAGAGAAGGTCATAGGGAGTTGCATTGTGTCTTCGTAGGTTTAGAGAAAGCGTATGACAGGGTGCCGAGAGAGGAGCTGTGGTATTGTATGAGGAAGTCTGGAGTGGCAGAGAAGTATGGTAGAGTGGTGCAGGACATGTATGAGAGCTGTAAGACCGTGGTGAGGTGTGCTGTAGGTGTGACAGAGGAGTTCAAGGTGGAGGTGGGTCTGCATCAAGGATCGGCTCTGAGCCCCTTCTTGTTTGCTCTGGTGATGGACGGGCTGACAGATGAGGTTAGACAGGAATCTCCATGGACTATGATGTTTGCGGATGACATTGTGATTTGTAGTGAGAGCAGGGAGCAGGTGGAGGAAAATCTAGAGAGATGGAGGTCTGCTCTGGAAAACAGAGGAATGAAGCTTAGCCGCAGTAAGACAGAATACATGTGCGTCAATGAGAGGGACCCAGGTGGGACGGTGAGGTCACAGGGAGCAGAGGTGAAGAAGGTGCAGGACTTTAAGTACTTAGGGTCAACGGTTCAGAGCAATGGAGACTGTGGAAAAGAGGTGAAGAGGCGAGTGCAAGCAGGTTGGAACGGGGAGAAAAGTGTCAGGTGTGTTGTGTGATAAAAGAGTATCAGCAAGAATAAAAGGAAAGGTGTTCAAGACGGTGGTGAGACCAGCGATGTTGGACAGCTTAGAGACAGTGGCACTGAAGAAAAGACAAGAGGCAGAGCTGGAGGTAGCAGAGCTGAAGATGCTGAGGTTCTCTTTGGGAGTGACGAGGATGGACAGGATCAGGACCGAGGACATCAGAGGGACAGCTCATGTTAGATGTTTCGGAGATAAAGTCAGAGAGGCCAGATCGAGGTGGTTTGGACGTGTTCAGAGGAGAGACTGTGAATATATTGGTAGAAGGATGCTGAGGTTGGAGCTGCCAGGCAGGAGGTCTAGAGGAAGACCAAAGAGGGGATTTATGGATGTAGTGAGAGAGGACATGAAGTTAATTGGTGTGAGTGAATAGGATGCAGAGGACAGGGTTAGATGGAGGCACATGATTCGCTGTGGCGACCCCTGAAAGGGAACAGCCGAAAGGAAAAGAAGAAGAAGACAATCACCTTGTTTTGTTGTAATTATTTAAGACAACTAAAAAAAATATCATTTATATAAATAGCAGCATCGGCCTTCTCAAACTTAGCTTAGGTTCAACATGTGAATTCTTGTAAATGTGAGTTTAGGTGCAACAAGCTTTCTTGAGTTGATAACATAATAAGATCTCCAAATCAGGATTAGGTTTGGGATCATTCTGATGTCTGAGAGAAAATATCTACTGAATTGGAGTGGCCTGGCATAACATAATTAAGACCAACTCCGGATGTCCACATGACCTAATTCACCTGGCTGCGGCTCAGTAGCACAAAATCCTGGTCAGTTTATGCCAGATACCCTGTTCAGTTCAGCATATCTCTATCTTAATCAAATTTAAAAATCTTAAATCAATTTTCTCTCTAATTTATTTTAGCTAATCGGTTTTCTCTCCCTCTCCATTTTACAGCAGACATTTTCACTTGTCAAACACAGGTGCAACAAATATTATTTAGAATGTTTGCATTCCATTTAGTTCCAATTCCAGAGCACTTGTATTGTGCATGTTGACATACTGTCAAGGAATAATGACATATAAACTTGTAATAGCAGGATTACATTTATAACCCTTAACTGTATCCATGTTTCACATTTTCGAGTTTGTATTTGCACATTTACTATAGGGGTCCGTTTGTGTCTTCATTATGCAGTCAAACAGAATAGGTTTGAGAGCAAAACTTTCCACACAGCAATCAAAAAATGTTTTATTGCAAGTAAAATAAATTTGTGATTAAAAATGTATTAACGCGAATCAAAAACTTGTGTTTGCAAATACAAAAGTTTTGCTTGCTGTTGAACTGAACTGAAAGTTTTTATTGGACTTTATTATTTGTAACCCACAAAGGACAATCCACAAATGTGTAGCATGATGCACAAATATCTCACTATCTGCAAACATGTATTTTTTAATTTGTGACGTGTAAAGTCATAGCCACAAAGAGGTTTAACAAATGTAGTTTCACCACAACAAACACATGTAAAGTGATATCTGTAAATTGAGGTGCAGTTACTAGCTACTCCCTCACAGCTGACGGAACTACAGTCTGTAAGCTGCTGGAAAACGGCTGAACAAGAACCATCGTACAACAGGAGAAAACCAGCTGGCTTCTACCAGGAGGAGAAAGACGGGGTGTAGCATCTTTATTTATATAACGGTCAAGATTCAGCATCGGGGTTCATCATTGTCATCTCCAGGTGAGTGTGCTGTGCTTGCTTACTTACTAGCGTTACCTACAGTTCGCTAACGTTACTGTTAGCTAGCTGTGGCAGTGTTGTACAAGCTAGCTCATGTTAGATCCTTTAGGTGGGTTAAATAAAGATGCTCCACCCCGTCCAATATTTATGTCTTTACTGTAGATTGTTTTCTAGCATTTGAATGGATCATCATGCACCTGCAGCAGGCAAAGTTCTATACATCCATCTCATGGCCATGTTGTTTCAGAGTGCCCATTACTGCATGATGCAGGTGAAGGAGGTACCAAGCAACTATGACCTGCACAAGCACTCTACTAACATGGCATTGGCCACAGACACAGGTAACAGGTTTGTGCAACATTGTGTAAAACCCTGACAATAACTGATATATTAAAGCAAGATATTACTACAGTCATGGCTGTTTGTTTGTATCATTCTCAGGGGATCTGTGCAGAGCCTATTCAGGACTTGGTGATGAAGAAACCAAAGCCATCCGCAAGGAGCATATGTAAATCAATGCTCCATCAAGCATTAACTGGTGATGGTCATTATTACTGTACTGTCATATTATATATATATTATTTATTTATTCACCAATTAGTGCATACACATATAGACAATATGGACATACTAACAAATCCAAAGGCCTTTACTGTCATACTGTTGTGTGGACTGTTGTGTTGATGTGGACTTTGTAGATAATTGGCTGACTTTTTGGGGAAGACCTGGTCTGATTAGGAGAGACAGCATTCATCCCACTTTGGATGGAGCAGCTCTCATATCTAGAAATCTGACTGATTTTATTTGTGGACCTAAACCATGACAACTCAGAGTTCAGACCAGGAGGCAGAGTTACAGTCCTACACGCTTCTCTGCGCTTCCAGAGCAGTTACCCACCCAAAACTCCTTAGTGATGGTGTCTGCCCCCCGACCACTTAAATTAATAAAACCAAAAGTTAACGTAAGAGGAATTATACATAAAAACCTAAACAAAAACGCTGAAATAGCACAACAAAATAGGAGAATTAAATGTGGACTCTTAAACATCAGATCTCTGTCATCTAAAGCTGTACTAGTGAACAATTTAATATCAGAGTATCATATTGACTTGTCTTACTGAAACCTGGCTGGGTCATGAAGAATATGTTAGCCTAAATGAATCCACTCCGCCCAGTCGTATTAATACTCACATTCCTCCTACACGATTCCTTTTTTTTTTCAGAAGGTAGCCTATTTTTTGCCTGTTGAACTGATTTTAGGGGCATTTACTAAACTTTGAAATAATGTATAATTTTGAACTATTTTGTATTGGACTGCATCTAATGATTATTTTCATTATGGATTAATCTGCTGATTATTTCATCCATTAATCAATTGATTGTTTGGTTTTTAGAAATTGTGAAAATAGTGAGCCAGAGCCCAAAGTGACGCCTTCACAATGCTTGTTTTGTCCAAACAACAGTACAAAATTCAAAAATGATCAAAAATCATTTAAATGTATTAAAATAATTAAAAGGAAAAGCAGCAAATATTCACATTTCAGAAGCTGAAACCATGAAATGTTTTTACATGAAAAATGACAATCAAAATAGTTGTTAATTAATTTTCTGTCAATCTGATTAATCGACTAATCGTTTCAGCTGTAGTTTTATAAACTGTTGGGTAGTTTAATTTATAACAAAACATCATATTTTATAAACTCTGTAAAAATCTTAATTTGTAAAGTAACTAGTAACTAAAGCTGTCAGATAAATGTAGTGAAGTAAAATGTACAATATTTCCCTCTGAGATGTAGTGGAGTAGAAGTAGAAAGTGGCAGGAAAGTAAAGACCCATTAATGTACCTCAAATTTGTACTTAAGGGGAGACACGGCAGGCAAAAACATTTTTTCATGCACTGGTCAATTTTGAGATTTTGGGCTATTTTGCTCCCATAACATAACGTCCATAACGTCTTCTTTCAGCACACCTCACCACGGTCTTACAGCTCTCATACATGTCCTGCACCACTCTAACATACTTCTCTGCCACTCCAGACGTCCTCATACAATACCACAGCTCCTCTCTCGGCACCCTGTCATACGCTTTCTCTAAACCTACGAAGATACAGTGCAACTCCCTATGACCTTCTCTGCACTTCTCCATCAGCATCCTCAAAGCAAATACTGCATGTGTTGTACTCTTTCTAGGCATGAAACCATATTGCTGCTCACAAATGCTCACCTCTGCCCTTAGCCTAGCTTCCACTACTCTTTCCCACAACTTCATTGTATGGCTCATCAGCTTTATTCCTCTGTAGTTGCCACAGCTCTGCACATCTCCCTTGTTCTTAAAAATTGGCACCAGTACACTTCTCCTCCATTCCTCGGACATCCTCTCACTCTCCAAGATCTTGTTAAACAAACTAGTCAGAAACTCTACTGCCACCTCTCCTAGACACTTCCATACCTCCACAGGTATGTCATCTGGACCAGCTGCCTTTCCACTCTTCATCCTCTTCAACGTCCTCCTCACTTCACTCTTGCTAATCTTTGCTACTTCCTGCTCCACACCAGTCACTTCTTCTATTCTTCGTTCCCTTTCATTTTCCTCATTCATCAACTCTTCGAAGTACTCCTTCCATCTTCCCATCATACTCCTAGCACCTGTCAATACATTTCCATCCTTATCTTTAATCACCCTAACCTGCTGCACATCCTTCCCATCTCTATCTCTTTGTCTGGCCAACCTGTACAAATCCACCTCTCCCTCTTTAGTGTCCAGCCTAGCATCCAAGTCCTCATATGCTCTTTGTTTGGCCTTTGCCACCTCTACCTTCACCTTACGCTGCATCTCAATGTACTCCTGTCTACTCTCTTCAGTCCTCTCAGTGTCCCACTTCTTCTTAGCTAGCCTCTTTCTCTGTATACACTCCTGCACTTCCTCATTTCACCACCAAGTCTCCTTGTCCGCTTTCCTCTTTCCAGATGACACACCGAGTACCCTCCTACCTGTCTCCCTGATCACATTAGCTGTAGTGGTCCAGTCATCTGGGAGCACTTCCTGACCCCACCCAGAGTCTGTCTCAGCTCCCCCCTGAAAACTACACGACATTCTTCCTTTTTCAACTTCCACCACTTCGTCCTCTGCTCTGCCTTTGTCCTCTTCATCTTACTCACCACCAGAGTCATTTTACACACTACCATCCTGTGTTGTCTGGCTACACTCTCCCCTACCACTACTTTACAGTCACTGGTCTCTTTCAGATTACGTCTACACAAGATGTAGTCCACCTGAGTGCTTCTACCTCCGCTCTTATATATCACCCTATGTTCCTGCCTCTTCTGGAAGAAAGTGTTCACTACAGCCATTTCCATCCTCTTTTCATCCTCTACCACCATCTGTCCTTCTGCGTTCCTGTCCTGAAGACCAAACCTGCCCATCACATTCTCATCACCTCTGTTCCCTTCACCTACATGCCCATTGAAATCTGCACCAATCACCACTCTCTCACCTCTGGGGATGCTCTGCATCACTTCATCTAACTCACTCCAGAATTTCTCCTTCTCTTCTAACTCACATCCTACCTGTGGGGCATAACCACTCACAACATTGAACATCACCCCTTCAATTTCCAGCTTCAGACTCATCAACCTGTCTGATATTCTTTTCACCTCTAGAACATTCCTCACAAACTCCTCTTTCAGGATAACTCCTACTCCATTTCTCTTCCTATCTGACCCATGGTAGAACAACTTGAACCCTGCTCCTAAGCTTCTAGCCTTGCTACCTTTCCACCTGGTCTCCTGGACACACAATATGTCCACCTTCCTTCTCTGCATCATGTCAATCAACTCTCTAGCCTTCCCTGTCATAGTCCCAACATTCAAAGTCCCTACTGTCAGTCCTACATTCTTAGCTTTCCTCTTCTCTCTCTGCCTATGAACACACCTTCCTCCTCTCCTTCGTCTTTGACCAACAGTAGTCCAATTTCCACCGGTACCCTGCAGGTCAACAGCACCGGTGGCAGTCGTTGTTAACCCGGGCCCCGACCGATCCGGTATGAAAGTCATTTTCACGATTCGCATTTTTAATTTGGCATGTGTTTTACGTTGGATGCCCTTCCTGACACAACCCTCTGCATTTATCCAGACTTGGGACTGGCACAAGAAGACACTGGCTTGTGCCCCCTTGCGGTTGCAAAAGACATACTTATTGTATGTTATGTTTCTGCTACTAAAGTAAAAATAATGTCTACTGTATCAATAAAACTTGACCAGATGAACAGTTAGTGATACACTATACGTTTCATTTCAAAATAGTGGCAGAAATTGAGAGAGGCCCGGAGTCACTGCACAAGATCAGAACCCCAACCCTGGCCATGAAATTGGGAAATTGGAATGTATCAATCATGCCCGTAAGCGAATGGGTACAGCACTAAAGACAATTGAGTGCACAGGGTAAGTTAGGAGGGAAGGGTGTGGGGAAGCTGACTGCCAGAAAATGCAAAACTTATTACAGATTATTAGAGGGGGGCAATTCTCAATAACCACGGTTCACTAGATTCGATGAAGACAGAAATATGGGCAGACCTCCTCCACTGTATGCCCACTGATGACAACCCTTCTTTTAAGCACTGTAGCCAGGCTGACAGAGAGTCACAGCTCTATTGAGCCATGTATTCCTATAGCCCTCAGTAGTAACGACTTCATGACCTTCTTTAAATGATAAAATTATAACTACTAGAGACAAAATTCATCACCTCCTGCTCCCAACTGGTACCGATTTATCTTCAGACACAGGAACCTTGGAAACAGCTGTAAAACCTGATATATATCTAGATCCTTGAGAAAGGAGTCGCCAGTCAGTTGTGTGACTTTCTACATAACAGCAGTTTATTTGAGGATATTCAGTCAGAATTTAGAGTGCATCATAGCACAGAGACAGCACTGGTGAAACTTACAAATTACCTTCTAATTGCACCAGACAAAGGACTTGTCTCTGTACTTGTCTTGTTAGATCTCAGTGCTGCATTCGACACCATTGACCATCACATCCTATTACAGAGACAGGATTTAATCCATCTTAGTACAGTTCCTTTAATGCCAATTAAATGTTCCAATCTATCAGACTGATCTCAGTTTGTACATGTTAACGATAAATCCTCCATGCATGCCAAAGTTAGTCACTGAGTTCCACAAGGTTCTGTGCTTGGACCAATTCTATTCACCTTTATATATGATTCCTTTAAGCAATATTAATAGGAAACACTCCATAAACTTTCATTGTTATGCAGATGATACCCAATTATATATATTGATCAAGCCAGATGAATCAGTTAGCTAAACTTCATGCATGCCTTAAAGGCATAGTTCAGATTTTTTTGAAGCGGGGCTGTATAAGGTACTTATCCATATTCAGTGTATTACCTACAGTAGATGCCGGTGGGTACACCCCCAGTTTGGAGAAGCAGAGTACATGGGGTCAGCCACCTAAAAAAAATCAATATCAGTTTAAGTGTCCACTATATTTGCTGATGCCATCCACAGCAGTAGGTTGCTTTGCTTCTGTACCAGTACTCCTGTCTGCTTCTCCAATCTGGGGGTGTGCCGACCACCAGCTACTGTATGTAATGCACTATGGATAAGTACCTCATACAACCCCACTTCAATAACTGAAGTTATTGTACTTGGCCCCAAACACCTCCGAAACACATTATCTAAAGATATAGTTACTCTAGATGGCATTGCCCTGGCCTTCAGCACCACCGTAAATAATCTCTGAGTTATCTTTGATCAGGATATCTCCTTTAACTCCAACATAAAACAAACTTAAAGGACTTCCTTTTTCCACCTACGTAACATTGCAAAAATCAGGCACATCCTGTCTCAAACAGATGCAGAAAAACTAGTCCATGCATTTGTTACTTCTAGGCTGGATTATTGCAATTCTTTATTATCAGGCTGCCTGAATAAGTCCCTTAAGACTCTCCGGTTGATCCAGAATGATCCAGTATGCCAAAAATACCAGGATGTCTACTGCATCCAGTTACATTTTGTAGTATGCAAGCCAGCATACTTTTCTGGCTATTCTTACCCCCAGGCCACAAGTCATGTCAAACACCCAGATGCCCCAGCATTCCCCAAACTCCCTGTGGATGGTGGTAAAAATTTCCACTGTCATACACTTTGTCCCAAACAGAGCCTAACTATCACAAAGGAGATTGCAGCTATGATAGAGGAGGGCACACAAGAGCAGTCTGAGACGACCCAGACATCTGTAATGTTTCTGAGGTGGGGCATGTCAAATGTGGGAATGACCAGGCAAAACTTAAAAGAAACCATAAATTCTACTGGCAGGTTCAAGGTCAGTTGGCAGTAACTGGATTGAGCTGGTGCGATTTCATTACTGACACTAAAGAGGACATAAAAGTTGAAAGAGTCTGGAGGGATGATGAAATGATTGAAAACAGATAAAAGAAAAGATGGACCTTTACTTTTTTGGTACATATATGAATGTGTATCTCCAGAGAGCGAAAAGGTAACTGTAAACACCAGTAACTCTGTCTACTCCACTTGTCAGATATCTTACCTGTATATCTAGTAGCCTATTTGTGTAAATATTTATAAATAGGAGTATAAATAATACTAGTCATTGGAACTGGTCTTGTTAAACAATGTAGAAACAAATATTAAAACTTATTTTAGCTCACATCAGTGACTGTTCTTGGCAAGTTCTATATATATACACAATTGTTTATTACTGCAATACTACATAAAATACTAAAGGCAGTGGTGGAAGAAGTACTCAAATCCTTTACTTAAGTAAAAGTAGAAATAACATAGAGAGAATTTGAAAACACAAGCCATAGCTCGGCTTCAAATTCTTCAGAGCATCTTCTTTGGTTAACTGCGCTGTGGTTTTAAAGGAGGGTAGAATCACCTTTGCCCCACGGTCAGACAGCGTCTTCTCAATAGTGAACCCATTCGTCTGCCATGCAGCCATCTCCCGGCTCCAGTAAGTCAAGTTTTCCACACTGGCTCAATCTCAGATCGCAAGCTCATTGAACAGTGTAAAGACTGGACACAAAAGTCATAGCACCACATGGGGCAATCCCAATTAACCCCTTGAAGGTTGTAGTGTTTTTGTAGCTTGAGAAAACCTCTGACTGGAGAGTGAGGGATGCTCTGGCACCGCACCTCTGCCTGCTCATCCAAATAGGCAAGGAGCTGAGGAGCAGGTGCATGATGAACCATTCAACTAACAAGGCTTTGTGTGTCAGCTTGGAAAAAAATCTACAGTAAAGACATAAAACTTGATTTAACCACAATAAATTTCATCTATCATTTTTAAAATCATAATGTGCTTATATTAAGGTGCATAACATTGTAATGTGATCATACAGACCAAAGCATAAATGTTATTAACAATTGATTCCAGTCATGCACAAGCTGTACAATACTGCAGGACAATACTGCAAAACAAGTCATATTTTCTCTTACTTCCCACAATGCCAACACCATGATCAAATGAATTGTGCCAGTAGCCTGGGCCCATGATCTGCCAGGTTGGTTTTCCATTCTTCCATGAAGACAAGGGAAAGTATTATCATTGAGTGGAAAAGGCCATAATACCTCAAGTTAGCTATGTATTTAAGCCATTTTCACCACCAGTAACATCAATAATGCCACGTCACTTCACATTCCCATACGTATAAAGCTAAGTAACCATAATGCCATATTCCCAAAGGTAATTTCAGTTGGTGGCCCAAAAATTGGCAAAAGAAAATGCGAATGAATGCTTGTTTCTATCCACTACCGTAATGTGATTATTAGGAGTGTTCATCAAGATAAGCAGTAGGTGGTGCCAATTCTCCAGTCAGGTGCCATTATACCATTGCAGAATAAGAGGCTGCAGCAAGATGACATTATTAAGTGAGCGCCAATCAAACTTCAAACGGTTAAAAAACTATGTAGAAAACAGAATGAAAATATGACATTTATGTTTGTTTCATGTATGAATGTGAGGAAGGTTACAGTCTCCTCATTGCTATTATTAAAATCGAAAATGCACATAAAAACAGGTGTCACGCTAACTGAGCTGTCTGGGTTCCATCCACCTAAGACGAGAAATGGACTAACAATAACTAAGCTGGCTACAGGCTGATGAAATAATACAGCACATCACAAATATAACAAACTAATGTTAGATCGTTGAACACAAATAGTCCTGTTAACTAGTAGCTAAATGCACAACGTCATGCAGGCTAACGGGGCACATAACGTACCTATGATGAGCGAGTGACTAGACAAAATAAGATACATTTTTAACCCATTACAATATCACAGATCGTTAAACAAAAGCAATCTGCATGCACCAGTTCAAACATAACATTCTTGCTATTACTAAGACGAAAGTTATGTGTAAACACACCTGTGCAATAATTTTCTGTCTTCTCACTGCTCCCGCTCTGTCTTCTGCATGGACTTCAAAACTCCCTCTCTCGTTTACTAACAGTGGATGTTGCCAAGCCGTCAATCGAAACTTGCCAATAGAGACGCGTCTTACATCTTTCAGGGTAGTTCCCGCCCACGAGATTCAGCTCAACAGCAAACAAAACTTTTGGATTTGCATTAATACATTTTTCACACAATCACGAATTTATTTTACTTGCAATAAAATATTTTTTGATTGCTGTGTCGATAGTTTTGCTCTCAAATCTATTTTTTGATTGCAGTGTGGAAAGTTTTGCTCTCACATGTATTCTGTTTGATTGCATAATAAAGACACAAAAGTAACCCCATAATTTACTGTAATGTACTGTCCAAAAATGAATAAGGGCACAAAGATACAGCTGCCTAAAGTATCTGCACATACACAACAAACCTGTATTTGATATGTACAAATAAGATACAAATGACAATTTTAAAGTGAACTCCAATGATCAGATACTGAATGACTTATCAGTCATTTCTACAGTCAGCAACGTTTTTAGGAGTTTTAATAAAGTAATTCAATCTAAACACTCTCCTAATCTCCTAAAGACAAAAAAGGGCATGAAAGAAGTTTTGTTTATCAGGTCTACAGTTAACACAGATCCACTTAGGTCACTTTCTCACACGTAATTCAGTTCAGTTGATCTAGACCGAAGGAAAAAAAAGTTGAAGTCATATGGACTGAAAGATAACCCATTGATTGGACGGTTTTGGTGATGTCATCAGCACTACATGGAGCCACATAGGGAAATAAAATTCTGGTGACCGACAGCACGTCATGCAGCACTTTACTGAATCTGTTGTGTTTATTTATCTTCTAGAGCTTACCAAGAAATAACTGACTATCATGACTGCAACTGAATCTCATACAGATAGTTAAGAAGATCACTTTCTTGACAGCTCCCATAAACAGCAGATGGTTGAAAGAGTAGTTTAGCTTTTGAATTGATGTAAAATCATATATCTACTATCGTGAAAGCAGACCGGGACCCATCTTTTCAAGTGATCTCGAGTGACAGCTTTTACACCAGCCTAAATGAACTGAACCAAATGGGCAAATGCACCAGAGTTTATTGGAACCACACCAAACAGGTTAGGGGTGAAAGCACCCTGATTTTAACTAGATGGTGAATCAGAACAAATAAAATCTAAAACCTAGGTGTAATATTACAAAAAAAAAAAAAAATGGGTGTTGTGGTGATGCGGTTTCAAGGCAGCCCGATCAGCTTTGGCATCCAACCACTAACATACACTAAAGAGGTTTTTTGGTCCAACAAGATTTCCATATAGAACAGCCTGTTCCTCCCTACTGGAAGCCTTCTTGTTCTTGCTCTGGGCAGAATTACAAGCATTGGAATGTCCTTAATGATAGTGAACCAGACCAATTTTCAGGTGACACGAGGAGCAAAAAGAGATGAAATAAGGGATCAAGAATGTCTGAGCTGACAACCTGAAATGCAGCCATTAGGGAGAGGAGGGAGGGAGTAGAATCGAGGCCTTCAACTGGCACAGCTACTTTAGATGAGGTTGGAGCTGGGAAAACAGGAGACTTAGCAGAAACAGATGGAAATAGGTGAGAGCACATTCTTCACCCCAGCCTGTGACCTCACCAGTGGACCAGTTCATATGTGGGTTATGCTTAGAAAGCCACAGCAGACCCAAAATGTAAGAAGACAGGAAATGAAGAAAGGAAATGGCCCAGCTGGGAACAGTAAATGCAACCACCCTCCTGTAGACAGTGCTGTCGTTCCTCAGGAGTGAGTCTTGCTCTTCCCAGCTGCATGGGTTACTCCCAAGCAGCAGGGGGCGCTGAAGAGTTGACCACTGGTATGTGCCGCGGAGGAGAACGTCTAAAGGAGTGGTTGGCTGATGACTGCCCCCACTGGACAGGCGGAATAGCTGCAGACCTGGACCTCTCTTTCCCTCTCCATCAGGCGAGTGTCGTTCTGTATGGCAAGGGCAATGACCCAAATGAGTTAAATCAGATGGGAGCTCTAGAGGAGCCAACTGGTCCTTGATCGGGTTGGCCAACCCGTGGAGGAAAGTGTCAAGCTGGGAGGAGGCATTCCAGCCTCTGTCAGCTGCCAAGGTACGGAATTCAATGGCATAGTCTGTGACTCGCTGTTTGCCTTTACGTCAACCCACGAGAGCTCGGGCTGCCTTTTTGCCAGGGGTGGTATGGTCGAAAATCTTGCTCAGTGTTGGGACCACCATTTGAATTCTTTCATTTGTGAACTTTAACTGAACTGTTATTAGGAGACTGCATGCTCTTTTCTTTGGTAAACAAAGGAGAGGCGTTGAACTTACGGGTGACAGTGGCTTAGTGGTAGAGCGGGTTGTCCTCCAATCGCTTAGAGGTTCGATCCCGGCTTCCCCCAGCCCACATGTCGAAGTGTCCTTGGGCAAGACACTGAACCCCAAATTGCTCCCGAGGGAGTGGTTGGCTGATGACTGCCCCCACTGGACAGGCGGAATAGCTGAATACCTGGACCTGTGAGTGTGTGTGAATGATTTACTTTCTTTGAATGGGGTGAATGTGATATGTAGTTGAAGCGCATTGAGTAGTCGGAAAAGACTAGAAAGTCAGAAATACAGAGATATTTACCTGACGCTATATAAGTACAGTCCATTTACCATTACCATTTAACAATCCTCCAGGTATTCACATGGACCCAGCTTCCAGTTACCATTGGTCAGTCTGACCTGTGATGTCACCAGGTCAATAAATTGCTCAGCGGCCATTGTTCTTTCTCTTTTCCTCCTGGCTTCATTGGCTGCTGAGCAGCAGTGCTGTAAGCTGTTTGGCCTGCTTGGAGCAGACACATAGCACAACTGAACTCTCTCTCTTACAGCAGCGACACAAGGGCATAAGATTTCTGCAACAATACTTAGTTAGCGCCAACGGCTACCACACAAAGTCTGCCAGCTAACTTCAAGAACTAACTTTGAGGAGAACAACAAGCGGAGCGACTGGTTCCTCCATCTGTACAAACGGACTGCACTCCAATGTTTCTTCAATTGGAACCAAAATTCTTCCCTGCTTGCCTCATCCACAACCACTGAACATATAACTGGGCATAACATAGTATAGCAGACTACATAGCTAAGGACAGGACTGTGTTACATTTGTGAATGTATATGTATTTTTTGGTTCATTGAGTTTTATTGTTGTGATGTGCTTCCCCCTGTTGGGATTTGGTAGCCACATGCTAAGTTGATGTTAGTTAAAGCTGGGGTGTGGAACTTTTGTCTGGCAGCGAGAGTAATTACACACACACTGTCAACACAACGCGATGATGTATGCCTACAGGTGAGCTCGCCCCCAGGCTCGTGTTCAGAAATAGTTAGAGAAATACAGAAATTTCCACAGTTCCAAGACAATAATTCATTATTTAGGTAGAGTAAATGTAATAGCTACATAGTATACTCCAAATATTTTACCAACCTGTCCAAGAGCAGTAACGCGCCATCTGGGTCTGGCCGCAGTCCTTCTCTCAGCACTCTCCAACAAGGAAAAGCTGAAGCAATACCAATGGCTATACGTGTTTGTCCTCGCCGTCGATCTTTTTTTTTAAATTTTTTTTTTTTATACAGTAATCCTTGCTCTTAACGCTGAGTTTCTTTTTTATCGGGAGCATCGGACACTTTTCTTGGACGCTTCTTATGTTTTCCTACTAATTGCTGGTAGCCTACTCCGCTGCTACGGTTACTCCAGAGCCACGTAGAGAGAGAATTGCGACAATTCCGTTCAATTTCAAATCATACAATACAACGTTGCCAAAGCATATTAACACAAACTGTACAATCATTATAAATAAAATAAACAAACAATGCTCAACAATAAACATTCTCTCCAGTGGACCTTTTTTTCCTTTTACAGCAATGGCGGATAGCAGATAGCTCTCTACATGACTCTGGGTTGCTCCTCACTTCCGCTCTGGCAAACCAAATCAAAACCAAACCAAGCCAATCACTGCTGGTTGGCGTAAAACACATCATTACTGGTGCGCCAGTGCAGGAATGTCGCCACAGACACCAGATTTAAAAACTATGTATACTGCGAAATACAGAGATATTTAGGCTGATAGGCTTAATCAGCATTGTGTGAACTCGTTTGGCAAGGACTTGAATGTAACGGACGTTCATTTATATGTAAAAGCACTCTAGCTTTAATGTTATGCTTCACATAGAGTCTTTGCATGCTAACTAACTCTCTTAATTGGGCACTATTATCCTACACCGATCACACACATACACTCCAATGTGACTTTTAACATAGCCACTCTCTTTATCAAACATGGCCTAGTCACCATTTTGAATTTCCTTTCTTTGTCTAACCATGTGGCTGCTGTTCAGCTGCCATTTTGAATTAGATTTCTTTTGTTTGATGCCATTTTGGACCCGAGCAGCCATTTTGCATCACACAATTAGTAGAAAAACCTAGGAAGCCTCCAAGAAAAGTGGACAGGTTGGTAAAATATCTGTCGTAGGCTATGTAGCTATTACATTTACTCTACCTAAATTACCAACAGTGGACTATCATTATACACTGACCAAGTGTAGACCTCTGTTTTGGTAATTTTGAAAAAACAAAAATAGAACATTTTCTTTCAAGGTATTTTCCCATAATATTACTTCAAATCTGCTTTTTAAGAGGGGCCAAGAGGGGACTTGTATCCTTGAACAATGTCTACCTATCAAAGAGGGGACCTCCATATACTGCAGCAGAACTGTCTGTACCAATTATTTCACCTAATCAGGGTTTGTTTACCGCAAAGACTTTGTTTCTTTCAAAAATGGATAATTTAACTTTAATGTTGTCAATATTTCAACATTTCTCTGTGAGTTATTGTATCAAACCTACCCCATATTAGATAAATGGCTGTGATTGGCCTGACCAAATGCAGGACAGGTGGAAATCAGTTTGAATGCCAGAGCCAATGAAACATGAGTTTAAATGAGATAAAATTAGGAATAAAATGGTCAGCAGCAAGATCCGTTTTCATTTTTAGTTAATTGCTAAAAACAGATTTATTATCAGACTTTTACTAGACCTTTGAAATGGTTTAGCCCCCCAAAATTCCCTTGACCAATTTTTACAAGCACAAGACTTTTCAATGTCTACTCTGTGTATATGTGTGTGTGTCGCTTATCAGAATGCACAGATTTGATTGGCTGAGTAGCATCACGCAAGATGATTTACAATGCATGCAATTGGTCTGTGAGTCTAAACCAGTGCCGTAAAGTGCCGGTTAAAATACAAACACTCAGCTCCGAGAGTAGCAGCAGCATGACAGAGGCCGGGACAGAAATTAACAAAGCTTGAAGCAAAAGTGCCCATGAATGCTTTTTTTTTGCTGTTCTCACTTATCTTTCAAATAAAACAAATCTTTGTGCCACAAATTGAGAAATTATTTGACAATATAATGTAATCATTATATATTAGTTTAGTGTTAGTAGAGTTTAGTAAATGCCCCTAAAAATCAGTTAAAGGGGCAAAAAATAAACTAACTTCTAAAAAAAAGGCACAAGGAACACTCCTCCCCCTCCACCCAGGGGTGCTTTATAATAACTAATAAAGAGCCAATATGCTATTAATATGCATGCTAATAAGCAACTCCTTGCCTTCATTGTTGTCATGGGAAAAAATACTTCATCAACTAAACATCATCAAACGTCATTTGTTTTTTTTCTGATGATTACAATCTGTGTCACATGAAGTTATACATTTATTGCCAAATAAAGAAGGCATATTTGAGGGTTGTCAAATGGTGCAGCATTGTAACAACGGACCTGAGAGTTTACATAAAGTGAAAGGCACACATACACTGAGTATCAGTGTGAACGTAATGCGTTTTATACTCAGCTTGGTCTTTACGGGTCTTGCCAACTGAAATGTTTCTTTAGCACATACAGATTAACTGGTATGTTAGTGCTTTTGATGGGCATAGTGATGAGCTACCTACAGCTCATCTTAGAACCATCACAACAGGATACAGATCTATCAATAGGGCTTTATTTGTTGACTTTTGTTTGGAACTTTGCGCTCTAAAATAGAAAAGTTGGTCCACACTTGGACTGTAGCATGACAATGGTCCCCATGTTATGGAATGTTATGGAACAACACTTAACCTGCTTAGTTTTCTAATTTTTTTTTTTGTAATTTTGCTTGTGTCTTTTATTCATCCATGCTGGAGTGTAATTATTGCTCCATGCTATCTAAGAGGGAACTTGTTTTACTGTAATGTGAACCACCAAATAAAATGCATTCCTATAAGTGTAGACTGAGTATTATGAAAAATGTATTGACATCCAGTGCTTGTGGAAACTGGTCAGGTGAGTATTTTGGCACTGAACAATTTTAAAGGTCTAGTCGAAGTCTGATGTCAAATTAGTTTTTAAGGATTAATTAAAAGTGGAAAGAAAATATCTTAATGACGACCATTTTATTTCTAATTTTATCCTGGTTATTTTTTTTATTTTTCTTCTTTTTTTAGATTCTAAAATACCTATTACTCTCCTACCTTCTGGGTAGCCCTTTATTTTAATAGTGTCGAGCTTGAAACTCAAGACAACCACTAAAGCTCAGCCTTTGTATTTTCTTACAAAAACGTTTCAAGAGACTGGTTTCTTCACTCAGTAGCCTGTTTAATAGACCCTCTACAGGGCTGCAAGCCCCAGGCTGGCTTGGTCTGGCCAGTTCGTACTATGATAAGTGGTGAAACCACAAGCAATAGGACTCAAATGCACGACTCGGAAACAAGATCTGGGTTAAAAAAATACACAGTCTTTACTTACCAGAAAGAGTTTGTTACACAGGTAGGCAATCAGGATAAAGGCAAACAATCCCACAGGGACAAGGCAATAGTCAGTAAACGGGCAATAATCCAAAAACCAGAAACAACAAAGCACTAGGAGATAAGACAATGATGCTAGACTGCTAGACACAAAAGTACTGAAACGAACTGGCACAGAGTGCAGGAAAACACACATAAAATACTCAAGTGAGGGGAGAATAATGAGACACTGGTGAACCTAATCAGGGTGGGGCAGACAATCAACCTGGCTGGAAACACACAGGGGAAGTAAGATAAGTGGTCTGAAACAAGAGGTGAGTGGCAAAATAAAACAGTAAAACAAATAACATGAATGAATGACAACCTAAGAGACATGACGGGATGTGTCACCTCCAAGTCTGAGGCCATGGTTCTCTGCCGGAAAACGATGGACTGCTCCCTCCAGGTTGGGAGTGAGTTGTTGCCCCAAGTGAAGGAGCTCATTCATATTGAAAGGAGCCAGTTGAGGTGCTTCAGGTTTCTGATAAGGATACCTCCTGTGTACCTCTTTTTGGCGGTTCTGGGCATGTCCAACTGGTAGGAGACCCTGGGTAGACCCAGAACACACTGGAGAGATAGTATTTCTCATCTAGCTTGAAAACACCTCAAGAAACCCCAGGAGGAGCAGTAAGATGTTGCTGGGGAGAGGGACGTTTGGACTACCTTGCTTAGCCTGCTGCCACCGCGATCCAGCCCTGGATACTGGATGGATGGATTTACACATCAGAGTGTTTACCGGTCTAAAAGTTGTATAAAGCTTTTTGTGTCTCCAGAGGGAGCTGCATGAAGTCTGATAAATACCCTCAAGTGATGTCACTTGAGTCAGCATCAGTTGGGTCTGAAGACTACAAGTTTGAAAATGAAAAAAAATCTGGGGATGTGGAGTTGAAAGAAGTGAGCTTACCAGACCACCCAAATCTCTGACCCAACTGTTGGTGGTGGAGTTGCATTATGGATAATGTAGGCACTATGTTTTAACAAGGAACAAGAATGCGCAAAATAAAAAAAAGATATCTCTTTTTTTAAACTGTTCATCGAGAGTTCGACAATGTTTTAGATCAATGCTAAATAAGTTTTAACTATTTTAAAGTTATCAGGTTCACCTGTGTTTGACAAGTCATCAGGCAGCTGACACTTAAAAACCCATTGTTTTTCTTTCCTACTTTAAGTAAAGACCTTTTGACTATTAATAACTTCATCATTAGTTGATTTATCAGTAATAATTAACTGTTATTAACCTGTCCTTGATGAAAAATTAATCAGTGGATTAATCAAGGCATGAGTCTCACCTCATTGGGTTCCCACTGCCAAGCATCGAATGAAGGCAATCTAAGAGCTTCTACTGTCTCCTTAGACAGATGGTACTAAACACACACAGGGCACACACACACACACACACACACACACACACACACACACACACACACACACACACACACAGGGCAGCAGGGCAGACAGGGGGCACAGGGAGAGGAGAGAAGAGGAGAGGAGAGGAGAGAGGGGTTATTGTGGGTGAGACGGGTTCAGCAAGCTGGTCAGTCTTACCTCATTGGCCTCCCACAGCCAGACGTCAAAGGCGGGTTTTTTGAGGGCGTCTATGGTCTGTTGTGACAGCATGTACTGCAGGCAACAGAGCTCGCAGTTAACCCTGTCTGCCTCCGCCTGGCTCGGGGGCACACCTCTACACACCACTACACTCACCTACTGTAATGGTCATGCATATTAACTAATGTAATCCCGACTGCTGTATCCCACCACAGAAAGGAACTATTCGAAATGTTTAAATTCTGTTCAGTTATTAAATGTGTTACAAATATCACTGGTAGCTATACTAAAGGAAGCACTAGTTGTCAACAGGTGAATGTGTTTCTAAAATACAACTGTGTGCAAATGTTTTATGGATTCATTGGTGTGTTCTCTGAGAGTGTTTCTGCGTAGAGATGAGATGATTATCTCACAGTGACCTACTGTACTGCACTGACTGATTTCTGGGAACAGATGTGGACTAAACCTGATCAACATCTATAAAAAACTGGCCAATTACATTTATACAACTGTCACCTTTCCACTGCGTTTGCAGAAAATCAAACATGTTAATCAAACATATTTGGTTTGGTTTTTGAGTAAACGTACACGTGGAACCACCACGTGCTTGAGAACAAACACTTGTTCTATCTTTTTCCTGGAACCACAGTGGAGGCGTGGTATTTCTTAGTACACCTGACATCAACAGACTCACCTGGCTAACAGAAAGAGGAGTGAACAGTGTGTGGTAGAAAGGAAAACCTTACCTTAGGGTAGGAGGGCACGTCTCTGCGAGGAGTCAGCTTCTTATTGTCTTCCAGGAAGTTACTGAAAGAAAATAAAAACAAGAATAAATAACAATACTGGTACCAATACTACTACTGCTAAAATAATAATACATATATTAAATTTAATAATATATAATGAATATGAGTGACACTGATTAAGGCTTTAACTAATGATTATTTTCATTGTCGAATAATCTGTCTTTCTTCGATCAATCAGCTTATCTTGTAGTACAAATCGTCAAAAAATTGTAAAAATTGTTCATCACATGTTCCCTGAGCCCAAGGTGACATCAGTCTAAAACCCAAAATACTGTATTCCATTTACAATGATATAAACAGGGAACAGTAGCCAACACATACTTTGGAGAAGCTGGAACCAGGTTATGTTTGGTATGGAACCCCAAAGTGTTGTATTAAATGAATAAAAAAGATCTTAAGAAATAAATAAATCATATGAATTAATTGTGTAAAATATATAAATGAACCAATAATTTATGAAATTATTTAAGAAATTATTCAAACTCACCTCATTATTATGCAGTGTTATTTTTTGTTAGTTTTATTTCATAATATATATTGTTTTATTTCAAACTGTCCTTTTTCAAAAGTCTGTTCTTATTTCATAATAGAATTTTCGCCAATGACACTTTTATTAAATGCTACTTTTTATTTCATGTTATATTTCATATTGACACATTTTATTTCACGTCACTTCTCATGACAGTGATGTAGTCACTGCCGTCTCACCTTTCAGCCAATCACATGACCCCTGCCTCTCTTAAGCAAGCCAGATCAACAACTGCTACCAGATTACTTTGGCACTGTTGTTGCTCTAGCTAACAGGAGCTAACTGGCTAACTTAGCGTAGCAGCTGTTGAGCTTGCTAGCTTAAGAGGCAGGGGTCATGTGACTGGCTGACAGGTGAGAGGGAGGTGACTATTGACACCATTACTGTCATGAAAAGTCAAAGTATGAAATAAAATGTGTTATGAAATAAAATTTCACATCATGAAAAGTGACATGAAATACTTGTAAATGTATCATAGCAAAAAACACTATTATGAAATAAAAACAGGCTTTCGAAAAAAGGCATTTTGAGATAAAAATGTCTATATTGACATAAACATTTTATTATGAAAATGAATGAGGAAATGACATTTCACAATAATGAGTTGAGTTTTAATAATTGCTTCAATTATTTCACAAATTGTTGGTTCATTTATATATTTTACACAGTTTATTCATATGATTATTTATTAGTGTTATAGTTTGGAACTTTTGCTAGTAAATGACTTAAAGGATCAATTGAATATTAAAATAGTGGTTGATTCATTTTCTGATGAGTGACTAATTCATTAATCGACTAACTTTTTCAGCATTAATATCAATAATGCAATAACAACTACTATTCTTGCTATTACTGCCACTAATACTGATACTAATGCAATACCAATTGCTGCGCATGTTTGCATCTACAGTAAGATAAGGTTAACAAGAAAGCAGATCTCCTCACAGTATCTTGCTATTCAATAGAAGCAGGAGCTGATTCCAAAAACCAGGTCTTGGAAACCACTAATCAGGATCAGCTGTCCCGTGACAGTTCACCACTCTGTTGATAAGACAGGAGCTAGAGACTGTCCTCTGTGTTCATTAGATTGTACTAATGAAAAGGCCAGGGAGATTCAGTTATTGAGCAGAGAATTGCTTCTGTTGTTGCTGTCACCTGTTGTTTCTGGATGCCATCTCCTCACGGAGTTTCTTGATGTCGTTGCGACATTTCTCAATCTCCACCACCTTCATCCCCTCCACTGCAGACAGACAGAGTCATTTAATAAAACCCCACTAGTCCTATTAAAGTTAATATTTTTCAAACCTCCTGATACTATTTGTTTCTACAAACATATAAAGTTGCCCAGAACGACTATGGGTCACTAAATTAACAGGGCCTTAAATGATTTTCTCCCCTGCATAGGACAATAAAAAAAATGTTTAAAAAAAAAAATGAAATACATTCAAAAATAAAAAGTCTGTCCTTCACATTGATGAATCAAACAAGTATTTAGAAAGAAATGTATTATTATTTACAGTACGTCTTTCATAGCCACTATTCTGTCTTCCCATGAACCAACACTAGACGTTGCTGCATTTATGCCAGCAGCTGATCAAGTTCATGAAACATGAATTCCAGTAGACAGAGAGCCAGAGATTTAGTGTCAAACTTTGTGGCAATACCTAACTTTGGGTAATGAGCTTCTCGTGCCCCATGAAATTCATTTACATAGAGGTGGAGTGACTGAGAGAAAGCAGCAGGGGTTCAGAGAATGTCTGAAAGTTGGAGAGAGACATGGGTCGGTGGTGTAGGAGTGGATACTGAGAGAGGGAAACAGATCCTGCAGCTGTATGCTGCTATTAGAATTCTTTGGACTCACATATCTTTATCTGACTCTGTGTACTTCTCTTATCTGCCTCCTGTCCTCATGGCTCTTTCTCTCTCTTTCATCAATCCACCTCTTTCTACTGAAACAGAAAAGGTCGCCTCTGACAACACTCCAGCTCCCATTAGAATAGGTGACCATAGCGACCAAAGTGATGAGAGGATGGAGATCTGTGTGGGCGCCACGCTGTTGCCGTGGTGACCAGGTATCCAGGCAATTGGCATGCTTGTGTGAAGTGGCTGTGCGTCAGATCTGAAACTAATACTACAGTACAGCCAGTCAGAGAGAGTGGGTACTGAAAAAAATATTTTTCAGGATTGGAGGAAAGAAATCCTGAGTGGGTTCATGAAACTTGGACAATTTATGTTGTCAGCTCTAAGTCTGCCCTGCAGGGTTGTTCTCAAGTCAGAATTTAGATATCCCAGCTTAAATCAAAAGTAGCAATTTGAACTGAATTGTCCACAACCCCAGGAAGTAGAATCTGATCTGAACTTAAGTTGCTGGAAATATATCTTCTAATATAATATTGTGAATTAATTTAACTTTTAATTTAATTGGGTTGTTTAAAAAAAAAACCTAATCAATCTTTTTTTATTTTGCTTATGGAAAATGTTTTTTCTTTATGATGTTGAGTCATGGTTACTGTGTTTATATGTGTATCTTAGTATTCAGAATAACAACTTTATTATATTGTTACAACAAAAAAACAGTGTTATATAATCTTATTACATTTTTATGATCTGTCAATTTATAATCAGACTTTGCCAATTATTTTTATTTTTTAATGCTGTCATGTTCTAATTACTTTAGGTTTAGATTGCGTTGGTAATGTTCAATGTTCTGTTAGGAGAAGTCCTTTTTTCCCCACAGACAAAAGTACAGTGCAAGCAAGACAAAACCCAAGCAAATGAAGAAAACACATATGCTGTACTCTTTAAAAGACGCAAACAACAATTAAGAAAAACATCCACCAATTTGACAACACTTACACAACATAACACACAACAAATACAGAAATGCTGCAACAACACAAATTTCTGTTTGTATTAGACACACTAGCAGCAGCTAATAATATCTCAACAACTATGGGATGGATTACCATGAAAGTTTGTACAGAGGATGAATCCTATTGACTTTGGGGAGCCCCTGACTTTTCTTCTTGTGCAACCATGATGTTGACAATTGTGGTTTTGGGTGAAGTGTCTGGACAACTATTGGATGGATTGCCATGAAATTTGGCTTACGACATTCATGTTGCCCTCAGGATGAATTGTAATGACTTTGGTGATCCTCTTTTCAACTGGCGTCATCATCAGGTCAAAATTTCGATTTGTCCATACTTTGGTTTATGACCAAATATCTGCAAAACTAATGACATTCCCATCAGCTTGAGCTTTACTTTGTGTTTAGTGCTAATTAGCAAATGTTAGCATGCTAAAATCCTAAACTAAGATGGTGAACATGGTAAACATTATACCTGTTAATCATCAGCATTGTGGGTATTTTAGCAAGTACAGCCCAAGTACAGCCTCGCAGAGCAGCTAGCATGGCTGTAGACAGAGGTGCTGTCTCAATTTGCGCCGTTCTGTACTTACACTTGCTATTTTGAGTGCATAAGTGCGTTCACAGTGACAATCATGGCAAAATGCAGTGCACTATGAGTACCCAGATGGTGTACTCATAACAGTCAAAAAGTTGAGTGTGGAATGCTGGACACTTCTCACCCTCAAAGGTTGGCTACGTAGCAGAAGGGGGTTAATTTAGCAGTCTGTAATGATTTGGTACTGCAAACAATAATGCAAATGCTAGCTAGCTAGCTAACAAGCAAGTAAAAGTAAAATTAGAATGTTAAAACTAAAACAAACATTGTTAGTTCATTGCTGGTGGTCGATTTCAGCAAATCACGCATCTGGTCGTGTTTATCAGGTTTTATCCCCCCGGAAACTTCCATTGTGTGTAACTCAGTTCCTTTTGCTGTGTTGGACTTGCAGTGTTTCTGTATTAGCTTGTGTTTTCTGTATTTTCAGTGGCAAAGATGTTGCTTGTGTTTTGTCTATTTCCATGTGTTTTTTTAAGTTGCAGTGGTTGAGCTCTGTTAACATCCTGTATATGGCTACTGGTCAGTTCAACTTAACTCCTGTTTTTCTGTAAAACAGGCTAGTTGGGTTAAATGGCTGCCACTAGCAGACTACACTGCAACGCTGTTTTCATAGTATGTCCCTGTCCTGCTGATACCTGCCATTCATATAGCCTACTACTAACGTCCACTGAGCAAATAGATCCTTTGGTTGCTCCTTGTTTCAGTTTTCTGTCTGTCTCATGATTATGATCTCATGATCTCATTTATGTCCCTTTCAGCTTTTTAAAACTTTAGGGACTTTCAGACATTTCAAATACTGTTCATCCATGCAATAACTAAGTATTAATTAAAAATGATTATTCATTAAAAATCCCAAGTGCCAAACAAATTCAGTTCAAATGTACAAATTGAAGAACATTTTAGTCAACGTTCACTGTTGAATTCTGAGCTAAGCCCAAACCTGAAGATCAGTTCATAAATCACTTTGCTTCAAAAGAAAGTTGCCTAGTAGAGTTGGGAAAATCACCATGGTGACCAAAGCAAACTCAGATCATGTTGTCAAGATGACTGAAAGGGTCAGTGCATAGGGGGCTATTATGAAATTGCAGCCACATCACATGGTGAAACACATGTTGTCAGAGACAGAAGAGTCAGAATAAGACGTCGACCAAAAAGGCTGCCAGCTACAGTCTGTAACATCAACGTATTTGTGATGGCATGCAATTTAGTGTTTATTAATGCATGGGAAATGGGGTCGGGGAGGGGACGCATCATGCATTACACACAGCCCACACACATGTAGAAACACCAACACGGAGACACATGTGCGTAGGTGCTTCTTGCACAGTTTACTACACACCTACACACTGAGGTTTCACAGGAAACACCAGTGGTTTGTTGATTGTTAATAACATGATTGTTATTATATCATGTCACAATCCCCAACAGACTGATGCGGTTTTTCTTGTGGATGTTCCTTGTGTTCATTCAGCTTCCTGTGATCTTCTATCTTTAATCACAGCCTTACTAGGAAGGATGTAATGATTGCAAAACGATCGCTGATTAAATGTTCCTGTGGATAATTAGTATAACAGCTGGCCTGTTGAGAACACTGAGACCTATATTATAAAAACAACATGATGGTAGGACAGCGCAGCGAACCTGGCTATCACAACAACTTTAGTCATCGTATTTTATAGCTGGCTTTTATCTTGAGAGAAATGATCTATACCGAGTGCCAAGATACCATCAGACATGTAAACTGCAGCAGCAGTGAGCAGGTCGGCAGACTCAGAAGAACAAATGTCCTCCTCACAGTTAATAAAACACCAAAAATCTGGAAACTGATAATGGTCAGCTGAGGAGGAAACGGCATCACTGCATGACTCCAGGGTGGCTGTTGTATAAGTGTGAAGATGACGATACATTCCTTTCTGCTCTAAACGGGTTAAAATGTGGTCAATGTTCAGTAGATTCTAGCACAAGGTCAACAGCCTCTGGAGGTGGGTTAGCAGACCACATGATCTGTGCAGCTTCAATTTATCTAATCACAGCCTCATAAACTGTAGAGGAACACAAGTTCAGACAACATGCAATTAAGGCATGCAGTTATCTCTATACTAATGTACACTAATCAGTCTAAGCACTACTGTACAGCGCTTATATAACACGATTTTCTCTGTAGTTTAATTTAAAGTTAAAACAAGCTAAAGTGAATGCCATGAAATCAATATGCAGAAAACTGACAAAATACCGGTGTTGATAAGACACGGCAATCTACTAAATCTCGTGTTGGAAGCACACTTTACAGACAGAAGTTCATATAATTTGATCTCTTAATCTTTCTTCGTTAAGCGATTTTTTAGCCACACTAGCAGCGTGGATGAAGGAACGACATGTTGGTTGGTGAGTCCAGACTGAAATATCTCAACTATTGGCTGGATTGCCATGACAACTTGTGCAGACATTTGTTGTCTCTTAACAATTTTGGTGATCCCTGACGTTTCCTCTAATGCCACCAGCAGGTAAGTTTCCTTTCCTTCCTAGCAAATCTTAGTATGCTAACACACTAAACTAAGATAGTGACAATGGTAAACATTATACCTGTCAGCATGTTAGCATGAGGACATTAGCATTCAGCTCAAAACACTGCTGTGCCAAAGTACACCCTCACAGAGCTGTAGCATGGCTGTAGACTCTTAGGTTTGACACACATCAGCAACATCACCATCATCAGACAAAAGAATTAGTTAGGGTACCGTAGCCAGGAGGTGCAAATCCAACGAATTAATGTGATAAAATTGCTTTCTGAGGAGATGACGTGCATCAACGCTGTGACATAGGATAGCGGCGTATCCCAAGTTGACATCCTTCAACCTGTGATGACATGTGTCAAGAGGCTGGGGGTTTGCGGGCTTACATAAAAAACAATGGAATGCGGGTGTTTTGATGCATTTCAAACTCCACTAGTGGGTATTGGACTTTACACTTGTTAATTTTAGTGTGTACATTTTTATTGGATTGTTGTCTATAACGGATTAACTCTACTTGTCACTAGCCCCTCTCTAGCATGCTGGAGTGACTGCATAACTTGTGTACACTTGTGTGTCATGTGTACAGAATGTATGTCTGGATGTTCATGCATTTGGCTGCATCCAGAGCATTGGTGATCTGTCAGCAAGCCCTTACATTATGTCTTTAAAAATTCAATGTTGTGGGAAGCCTACTTGTTAAGACGCGTACCATATAAGCGACCGGTTCGATTCCGGTCGGGACGCTAGTTACATGTCATACCCCTCTCTCTCTCCTCATGTTTCCTGTCTCTCTCTGCACTTTACACTGTCAAATAAAGGAAAAAAAACTTATAATAATAAAGCATAATTATAATAAAGCATTTAAAAGGCAATCAGGCCACACATTATTGACTCCACATTTAGCTTTCTGTTACATACTGATGGTAGGCACTGCAACATCTGAGCTGTGACTGACTTCATACTTTATCTGATGGGTTGGTTGATTCGGATTGATGATTCTGACTGATTTCATAGATTTTCTGAAGCAATACACTTTTCATTTTCTGTGTGATTTGAAAAAATGTAGTGCTACACACATGAGACAGGTGTGACATGACAACTGTAGAAAGTAATTAATTTCTTCTTCTTTTTTTTCAAATTATAGTGATATTATACCTAATACAAGAAGTACCCCCTTACCTTATTTTGCAAAATGTGCAATATATTTATTTTTGGGCAAAACATGTGGAACAGTTATGTAAATCATAATGAGTTTCTCTTTAAAATAAAGCACTTGTTCATCACTTAAGCCAGCCAGTTTACTTTTAACTGATTGAGCAACAGGATCACTAACAATTAAATTAACAATTTAACAATTCAATCGGAAGACTTTTAAATGACTTGACTGAAAATTAAGAATTTAAGAAGTGTATAGTTTTTCCTCAGGATGTGAAAGTGATGATGAATCAAACCCATTAATCCTCAAAACATTTTTGAAGGCTCAAAAAATGTAAAGGTCATGGCAACCCTGAGATTGGGACTCTTTAGTACGTTGATATTCAAAAAACTCTTGCTGTAAATAAACTGTATTCCTTTTTTCTGGTGACTGTGTCTCTCGTTTCTGAACAGCTGATGACAGAGGTGTGTAAATATGACAGTGGGGTGGTGGAAACCAACTTACGCTCAACTCTCTTTTCCAACATGGCAAGACGGTTGGTGACCTCGGTCTTTAGCTCATTGATCTTGAACGCCCTGCGGACAGACAGGCACAGGTGGGAGAGAGACAGAGAAGGAGAAATTAATTAAGAAAGAGACGGGATCTGCATCTCAGACTTTGTTGTATATTTACACCTTTCTGCTGCAGGTGGATATTTACAGCTGTTGGTTGCATTTAATAAAGTATTAACTACTTCATATAAAACTGTACTTTCTATACATCCCTGCACTAACGTGTATATTGAACATATATTTGCAAAACATACAAACCAAACTTACTGTAATATCCAACAGAACTGCAGTGATTAGTAGATGAATTCATTATCAACTAATGATTTTAGGTAATTTATTAAATAAAATTGAAAAACATTTGTAGGTTCCAGGATTTCCAATCTATATTTCAAACTGAATAAAACATTTTTAATTGTTGTTCTGACAAAATAAGTAATTGGAATAACAAATAATCAGTTGATTAGTCAATAACGGCCTACAATCTATCCTCTGTAGTTTATGTAATTACTCTAACAGTGCCATCATTGTAGTTGTAACTACTGATAAATCATTTTATCAAACTATATTATACAACTTATCTATACAACTTATTATACTATATCATATCTACCTATTCATACCTCAACACTGCAGTCAGATCTGTGGCTGCACTTTATGTGACACAAGCAACAACACAGTATCTTTAGTCTAATGTCCTGCTTCCCTTTGCACCTGTGAACTCCTGTCCTGTGCACATCTGCTCTTATGTATCACTGCACTTGAGAGTGTCACCAAGTAAAACTCCCTGTACATGATGTGTGATTGGAAAAAAGAAAATGTGTTAAGAGAGCTGAAGCAGAGAAGGAGCCTTGAAATCATGTCTGGCGTCAGTGGAATTAGTTAAAATGAGTGAAAAGTGCAGACAAGAGAGACAGCAGCAGCACAAGATACAGTAACATACACATGTTGCAGCTGCTGGGTCAAAACGTTGTAACTCTTAAGATGAAGGTTTAAATACTCCTGTATAAGTCGAGGCAGTCCTCAGCCTCCAGCCTCTTGGGATTATAAAATACTTTAAACCAAGGGACATTATCATCAAGTTACAAAACAAGGTTTCTTTTTCTTCGGTCTGGCTTAGGTTTTGGAGATGCAATGTTTTTCTTGACACAAAAAATGGTCAGTACACTAGAGGAACTCACAAGAATTAGCAACCTGATTAAAAAAAGAAGAAATGTAAAAGAGGTAATAGAAGCAAATTATCAAATTATTTACAGTAATTAATATACAAAACTGAGAAAATATGCACATGTAATAATAGTAGCTACAGCTTAAGGAGTTAACAGTGAGTTAAGTGAAGATCTCCTGCCGTGTGAACATATTCAGCCAGCTGCTTACCTTGAAAACTGCTCTGCTACTTGCGTCAGCACATTCTGAAAGAGTTCCTCTTTATCTGAAGAGAGAGCAAGCGTGGAGCTGTGTTACACACACACACACACACACACAGTCAACAGACTGCACGACTGCTGGTCCACATACGCATGCACACACATACAGAGGTGTCTATGGTAAACAGCTTGAATCCACTGAGGCAGAATATTTCATTATAAATACAACAGCAACTATGTACTGTGCATCAATAGTCCTGATAAACACACTTGCTCACACTCAGTTTCTCTTTCTCACGCACACACACACACACACACACACACACACAGCCACCCACCCACCCACACAAACAAAGCCCTGCCATTGGATAAAAGCTCCACTGTAGTGGGCAAAGTTCAGCACCACAGACCAATAAACTAACAGCTACGAGAAATTGTTAAAAATAAATAATAATAATTAAATAAAGACACTGTCGGTCGGTAGTGGTTTGTATATTGTGTCACACGTTCCGTTTTTCATGCGGGGGTCACAGGTCAGTGCAGACAGAGTTAGCAAAACTTCTGTCTGTGGTTAATTAAGCCGGTTCAGCTGAGAGACTAAGTGGACCGGACTGTCACCGACAGGCAAACACTGCATTCAACAGCTCTCAGGCAACACATATAACATGCTGAATTATTTCAGTAAATGAGCTTGTTTGAAAAAGAATAACATGTTTAGTGAGTATTAATAGTTAAAACGTCAATATTTGAACATATTTGGACATCTGAGTATTCTTTAACATTTTTAACCCAGAACCTCAGATTTGGAGGAATTTTCTAGCCATGAGGGATTATGTAGGGCTGGACAATATATCAAATATATTTGGTAAACAATTAATGTGCGATATAGCAGATGACCATGTCGTCATATTCAGCTGGTCAGTGCTGAGGGGTAGTGACGTTACTTTTGTCAGCCATGAAGCCTGTAGGTAAGCTCAGGTTGCAGTGGAATAGTTACTGAAAAGCTGTTTGTTGTGTTTGCTAGCACAGGAAAGAAATGAGAAGTCCCTGTTTATATAACGTTACTACGGCAGCTTCTACTCTTCAAAACAGAGTCGGTCTAGACTGAAAAGCTACGAGTCACTGTGATTTTTTTCGCTGTGGAAAAAAAAAAAAATCACAAGAGAAAACACGATCAATCATCTGATCGCTCCGATTACTCTACCTGTGGCTTCCAGCTCCGAAACATATTTTTGGTTTCAGGTTATTTTAATTGACTTTAGCCTGACTCGTAGCTGCTAACAAGCTAGCTGTTCACAGTCTGGACCAACTAGTTTTTCTTGACCATCCAAGCGTTTTTACTCTTGTACAAAAATAAATATTTAATTGATGGTCATTGTCGTGTCAAACTGAAACAACAAACTGGCTTGTTTTATCAGAACCATTTCAGCATGCTTTCCCAGGCTTCTATCTCCTTCAAAATACCTGTCATAACTGTTGCGTGTGAGCAGAGATTTCCGTGCGTCTGTCAGCTAAAGACAAAACTGAGGAACCGGAGCAACCCGGTCCTGCTGGCAATCAGCTCCATCAGAACAAGAAACCAGATCTCAAGGAAAAACTGGGTTCTACAGCAAATCTGACAAAATTGTCCTGATTTGATTGTATTTTATTTATTGGAGTTACAGTACAGTGAGAGGACAGCCGCTGTAGTGAACGTGCTTACAGCACAAAAGTGTCTGAATTTTACAAAGAGTTAAATGTTCTGTGGTTGAAACTTCTAGAGCAATTTCAGTGTTTAGTTGGACTTATTGTCAAAACAAGAATGCATCACTATATGTAAAGTTTTTTTCTTTTGATCCCATTGCTCTGCTGTCACAGCCATCCGTACTCTGTCTGAAGTCTTTGTTCTGCACATGCTCACATGTTAAAATGTCAGTCAATGCAGTTTGCCCTGGTCTTGCTATGCAAGTCGTGCTGCACAGTTCAGTGTGCATTCGTGTCAGTGGTGGTGCTGTTCTGTAAATGTGATGGTTGTGGAGTGAATTGGTTGTTATGCAGTGCTGTTTATAACATATGACAACACATGGCTCCTGATGAGGTACGACAGTTGTTTACTTCTCCATCGCTTTGCTCTTTTAATATGAGTGAAATGAATACACAGTCTCTGCCAGTCAGAGACTTGTTGTGGCTGAGTGTGTGTGTGTGAATAGGGTTGTCGTGAAAAGAGTGAGGAGCAGAAGCCAGTAGTGAGTGAAGAACAGAACAGAGTTTTAAGAGGTCAGTGTCCGAGTTCAGCGCTACCACTGATGTGATGTTCAGTCTCCATAAAATGAGTTATATGGCTTTGAACTATTGTAGTGAAGTGGTTATGAGATCAGGAGCTTTTTATAGATGTTTTCCCAGGTATGTGTATGTGTGTGTGTGCTTGGACCAAAAGAAAAAGGGGTTTAACGAGTTCAAATGGATTTTCCTCCACATTTTGACTAATGCTCTGCCATTTGTTGACTGTTTGGGTCCTAACTGGTTGTGTTACAGACACAGATATGCGCACACACCTTCTGAAACATGTTGTGGAATGACTGTACAATATACCATTGGTCATAATGAACAAAATGTTACTAAGCTATCTTCAAATTGATTTGATTGAAAATTACACCACTTGCTTTGCACTCTTCAGTGGTGCCAGTTAGATTATTTTGCTGATACTCTCTTCATGCATTCTTTTGTCTGCACTTGTTATTGTAGTTCTAGTTTCTTCTTATTGTATGTTTTCTCTAATGTTTCTCCTCTACCAGCAATAAATATCCTCCTTGCTCCAGTGTCCATGATTGCATCCCTATTTATAGTGTTGGAGGCTACTTACTGTTAATTACAAGTGTTAAATGCTTCTTGAGATATACAGGATTTCACACAAAAACATTTCACTTAAACCTGCAATAACTGATTTTTTGGCCACTTGAGGGCAGCAAGACCAAGTTGTGAACACAACATTGACATATTGTCACCTTTAAGTTGATATGGCGAACATGTTAGCAGACAGTTACTTAGTTAACTGTCGCAGAGGTTGTGGCTTAGAAGTAGAGCAGGTCACCCACTAATCTGGAGAATAGTAGTTAGATCCCCAACTTCCCCCAACCCACATGTTGAAGTGTGGGCAAATTGAACCCCAAATTGCTCCCGAAGGCTGTGCCATGTGTGAGTGTGTGTGAATGATGTTTCTTTCTGATGAGCAGTTGGCAACCTTGCATGGTAGCCTCTGCCATCATTGTATGAATATGGGGTGAATGTGACATATAGTGTAGTCTGAAGCACTTTGAGTGGTTGGAAGACTAGAGAGGCGCTATACAAGTACAGTCCATTTACCATTTACATCCAGCAGTTACAGAGAATTCAGTTGGGCTCATGAGAAGCTGAAACCCAATATAAAGCTCCGTAAAGCCGAGGGGAGCGACCCCTTTCACATTGTCACATTGATTCCATTGTCATTTGATCCATTTATTTTAAAAATAAAATAATTTGACCTCTAAAAATAATAACATAGTCTTTTGGAGAATAACATCAACCTTCTAACTAGTCTTGGAAATGGTTTTATTTGAGAATCTTGTGTAAATCATTTTTAAACCAAGCAAATAATCCATATTTGGCAGAAAACATTACATTTGTACATCACACATTAAGGCTCTTCTAATGAACAAATGTAAGTTAGAGCAAATAATAATAATTATTATATACTGTTTTTTATATGAGTTATATGAATGTGTCTTTGTAACTGCATATGACAGCTTATGATTTCTGACTTCTGACTAGACACTTAAAAAACAAATCAAGTGGAACTAGGACACAGAATGCAAGTACAAGAACACACATTCACACCTAGGGCTGTGATGTGTCCTAAGATCTATATCAAAAACTAAACCCTGGGGACTTTCTGCTATTACTTGGGGTACTAACACTCGTGTCTGGGGCTTCCAGGGCTTGGCTGCCCGTGCATATATGAATCTCAAGAGATGAGCGTTCGGCTGCCAGCCAAAAGGTAAGGTGTATGGGCCTACCTGTTGCCCCGGCACTGATCCGATGCCCATCACTCAGCTCGCTCTCCGTGGTCCGACACTGTTTAGCGTTGATACTCTATTGACAGTTAATTTGCAGACATTAAACACGCAGACAATAACTTGAAACAAAACTTCGTTGGGAAAAGGGGGAAACTCGAAGGCCCTTCTCCATCGCGGCACTCAGAAAAACATCACTCAAAACTCTGGTCCCACACCTGTCCCTTCATCACCCCTTTCAAACCGGCTTTGTGACTAGGTGAGCCCACCCCCCTAGCCTGACAGCCATGCAGGACAGCCAATAGGGACAATTTATATAGCACTTTTCTACCTGAGCTGGACAAAGTGCTTTACAAAGCCTGTCATTCATCTCTGCATACTCACTCACACACACACACATGCCACATGACAGCAGAAGTGCCATGGAACATGCTGGCTTGCTTATTGGGAGCAATTTGGGGTAAATGTCTTTCTCTCCCATCTGAGCAACAGCCTCCCTTTCCAATAACAATGTAACAATATAACATAACTTATACAACTATTGTTTTCCTGTATGATATTTCATGTTGGTTATATGTTATGTTGGCTGACTTATCATATGTTTGTCTGAATTAATTACAGTATGACCAGTTGAAGATACTGGATTAGACTTTGTGCTGACTGGTTGGTTGAACTTTTGGTTAGATGTCAGCAGTAGCGTTTTCTCCCAGAGGCCAAGGGAAGCCAGGCTTCCTGTGTTTTTGTCAGACTGTAGTTGTCATTTTAATAAAAACATTGTGTTTTCAGTAATTCTGTGCTGTTGCTACCATGTCTTTCCCATTTCTCATTGAGTATTTTACAATGAGTGAAACAGTGCATCAATGAATGAATGTGTGGTGAAACACTATCGCACTCCTACTGACTAATGTCATGTCCGCCAGGAGGCCAGGCCGAGTTGGCATCCCTTGATGAAAAAAAAATTTAATGATTAACCAATCAGATGAGGCTACCATCATTCCACTGCCAAACTGTGATAAGTCAGGACTACGCCAAGAGAGTATGTGGCTTCACACCAATCAAATCATAGCATGTTATAACGTTACTGAAATGAAGTAACTGTTATCACTGTTAGCAACATTAGCAAGTGCAGTTATGGAAGGTGGAGATTTGTAAAAAAAATATTTTACTAAACTACCATTACAGCAGCAACTTAAAATTAAATCTGACGGCAGGCCAACGCCAAAACTAGAGCTGCATAAGGAGAGGAAAAAAGGGATTTGGACTTTCAATCAGGAAAATTATGTCTGCATGGAGTGGCTAGTTGGTCTTGGACTTGGCAAGAAGCATTAGCACAAAGAAGCACAATGAACAGGTAAAGAAAAACCGTGATATTCTGATGAAATTAATTTTTGCAGCCTTGTACCTTGTGTGCCAAGAACAAGCATTCAGGGGACACAATAAGGCCGCTGACAGCTCTAACAGGGGCAATTTTGTAGCGCTGGTACATGCATTTGCGGAGTTTGACATTACACTTGCAGAGCACTTGGGATCTTCAACAGCGGAATGTAAAACACCATATGGAATGACGTCAATGAAAGCTTAGCTCGAGTTTTCCAGGATGAGACTGATAAAGAAATAAACATGTCTCCTTTCATTGCTGTAGAAGTGGATGACACATTAGACATTTCCAACAAGTGCCAACTCACTGCCATCAGATATGTTAATGAAAAAGGCGTGTGTGAACGTTTTCTCGTATTTTTTGATGTTAGCTTAGATAGAGATGCAAAAGCTATAACATCAATTGTGATGAGAGCCATCGACGGAGCAAGCTGCATGAGTGGACAGCACGGTGGAGAGCAGGCTTTAGTGAAATCCCACAAATAACATTCAAGCAGCCAAACTGTTTTTTGCCAGTCTTGATGCCTTTTACAATTTTTTCTCATGTTCATGTAAGAGATCGGCATTACTGTGTGTAGTTGATCGAGCTGTGCGTGTACCAGGGGGTTCTGCTGTGAGTTGGAATGGTACATGCCATCCATGAAGGACGCAGGTCACTCTGTATCGCTTTCGATAAGATAGTGACAGAACCGGGTTGGGACAAAGAAACTATTGCACAGAGTGTGGCTTTGAAGCAAAAACACGAGGATTTTGACTTTACCTTCCTGATCGGGGTCTTTCAGTCCATTTTCAGTCTTACGGAGCCACTCTTCCAGGTTCTGCAAAGTAAGACGGTGGACATAAAAAAATGCCAGGATCGGATCAAGAGCACCGTCAGCGCTCTCAAAGCCACGAGAACAGATGAGACGTTCAGTGGCATTTATGTTGAAGCAGTCCAGGCAGTTGGAGAACCTGTGCCCCGACGTAAAAGGTTGTCGCTGCGGCTGGGAGGACCTGGAGCAGGGTATTCGCAAGCACCAAGAAGGAGACGAGGGAACTGTTGTATCTTTCCGACGTCTTTACTTCCAGATTGTTGACAGTATACTATTGCACCCAAATGATGACCCAAAGATTTGCAGATATGGAGCACCTGAGCTTTTTTCAGGCACTGGATCACACTCATTTGTATCTTTCTGCAAGCCCGCTGCATTTCCCAGCAGTGAGTTGGCTCAGCTGATCAAGACATATCCATTCTTAGATGAGCAGAAGTTAAGGAATGAGCTACATACGCTGTACAAGAACAAGTTATTTCACAAGCCACCAGGAGAGCTGGTACAGCATCTTATTGAGGATGACCTACAGGGCATACTCTCCGAGGTCTACAAGCTGCTCCAGCTTCTGCTCACGATACCAGCCACCAGCACATTAACAGGGCGTTCCTTTTTCTGTCTAAAAAGGATAAAAACTTCTCTGAGGAACACGTGTGGACAGGACAGTCAACCTAGCCAAGATATCCATTGACTCTGCTGTTGTGGAGGACCTAAAGGCCAGTGGGAAATTCTACGATATGGTTATTGACCATTTCGCCACCATAAAAGACAGGAGAATGGCCTTCCTCTTCAAATAGGGCGAGTGAAATGCACACCCTTTCTCTCTCTGTGACTTTACTGTGGACTGAACTGCCCATGTAGCTACTGTATGTGTGCAATTTTTGATGTGGTTATATTGCTTATTGTGCCTTGCTGGCCTGGATTTAGCTGCATGTGTTAGTCAGTCCAATGAAGTACAGTAGTTTTATTGCGGTTGTTTACACGCAGAAAATAAGTACCGAGTTATTAGTCTTCTTGATCATGTTGTATAATAAACATTTGGCCTAGTTCTAAACTATAAGGAAGTACGGAAATAATTTGTGTATGCTGACACATACAACAGTTTGTAAGTCATGTGTTTGATACATGTAGCCTACTACTGATACTTTATGATGTGAACGTAAAACTTTAAACGTCTCCTGATTGAGTTTGTGAATGAATGCTTCTTTTATTCATTGTCAAATCTGTACTGTGCATTAAGAGGCCGGTTATGCATTTGGGTGGGGGGGATGCGTAAATTTATATGAAAATGAGAGATAGAGAGAGAGAGAGAGTGAGAGGGAGAACGAGTGTGTTTGTCGATAAACGCAAGTGTCGGCTGGAGTGTGTGTGTGTGAGCGTGTGTTGGTGTCCCAAGTGTCAGTTAGATAACAGGCGTGTGTCCTGTAGTCTTGCATCTGTATAATACAATTTTGTGTAAAATGAAACTGCACGATCTAATAGTTATCAGTTTAATTGTAAAGGCATGTCTACACAGGAGGTGTTTCAGCCGAAGAAGGTGCTGCTGCTGCTCTGCTAACACGTGATGAGAGTAAATTTAGGTCAGCAATTCCGGTTTATCGCCCAGCCCTACTCAAAACACACATTCATATCATACCATATGCATAGTTTGACATTTTGGGAAATTTGTGTGTGCACTTTTATGAGCAAGAGGTAGATGAGAACCCTCTGCAAGCTTTCAAGAAAGTGAATAAGAAGTTGAGTGAACATATGACAGTTTAACAATAATCAGTAATCATGATTACAATTACAGTTCTGATGTCTATATTTTCTACACACTTGTATCCTTTTATGCTCATATTTTGTGTCATTTAATGGCTCTGTCTGAGTTTGTGTGTGTGTGTAGTCCCTGGAACTCACCAGCAAGCTGTCCTCCAGTCATAGGCACCACTCGGTATGGTGACCTTCAACACAACAGGACACACGCACAGGTTAATGCACAGGTTAATTCTGAGAGTAGAGCTGCTGTGAAGCTGAAATAAATTCCAAATCCTGTAAGCAGACACGCTGTACTTTTCTTCCACTTAATACAGTAATTCAAGTGGGAAGACAGACACACATGCTCACACAAAAACATACACAACCTGTTTACAAGGATTACCCTCAGATGATGTTCGTCAAATAATAGGTTTCAGATTTTACCCTAAGATAGAAAACATGCACATAAGCGTATACACACACACACACACACACACACACACCTATTAAAGTGGTCTGATTTGTTCTGACTGAAAATGTCCCCAAAAGTTACCTAAGTAAACATGTGTGTCCTCCCTAATTGGTGTGTGCCTGTGTGTATGTGTGTGAATGCTGTGTCTATAACCTTGGGAGTGGAGAGGGTTAAGGGTTTTGTCTAACAAGACCAAGGCAATTCTCATCATTTACATTGAAGGACCATTCCATTTACATTCCTCCAGCTTCAGCAAAGTGACGCCAGGTTTCAGTTTGCATGTATTGCAAATTGCTGGTCAGTCCACATTTCTGTTCTTGTCTAAAGCTGCTTTTCCACCAAAAGTACCAGGAACTTTTATCCCCAGGAACTACTTTTAAAGAAACTAAAAAATTTCCTTCAGCCCATTGTTGTGTGCGTTTCCACCGCAAGACCTGGGAAGATTAGGCAAATAATACCCATTAGGTTACACCCATCACACAGCTGCATAACTCGATTGTTTTAACTTATTAAACACATCACTGGCAATTCAGCATAAGGACCTTTGCTTATTTTAATCTATGCACTCTCACCTGTTTAAAATACTGAGCTTACTGTTGTAACATGGTGAAATTGAGAGCCACTACTTCCTCAGAGCGTTGTAAATATTAGAATATGGTAACACAAGCATAAACATTAAGTGTCTTTTTACATATATAGCAGTATATACTTATTTTCAGATACAAGAACAGCCACTATAAACACATTTAGTTCCATAACTATGTATTCATCTGCAGAAATATAAATGTGCAAAATACAGCGTTTGTGTGCTTCAGCAGGAGACATGGGACCAGGGCTGCTCGTGGTCGCAAGAGTAAACACACTGGTCTGCAGCCTGCAGTTCACTGTACCCGTCCATTTCATCTGAAAAATACGGTGAAAAAAAATAAACGTGTCTCACTGCGACGACATTAACATGATATAATTTTGTACACTCAATTTAGCCAACCCTGGTATTAAGGAACACCACAATTCTACACCATTAATGTTAGCGGTTGGCGTTAACATGTAGCTAACATTAGCTTTCAGTTAGGGTAGCATGACAGCAGTTAGCTGTTATAGCATTTAACAAGCAGCGTATGGGCCGTATGTGATTTACCTTCCACCACGGCTTCAACAGCGGCCAGAGTTGGCCGGCCAGTAACCCCGCAGCGCATCAATCCAGACAGTCAAACCACCACCGCTCCACCGGTCGGAGCTCGACCAATCAGCTGACAACTCTAATCTAAACATCGATATGAATAAAGACTAAAGACTTTTTTCATAAGTGTATGGCCACATTCACAATCTCACCTAATTCTCTCTTATGGCAGTTATAGGTAAACATTACCTTTTGTAAACATGATCATGGCAAGTACTGTTTATTGAGGTCACTCCTAGAGATGATACATGATCTCCACGTGCTAAATATACATCTTTAAAAATATGCACTCCTCACTATCAACACTATAGTTGAAAATTAACGCTATGGTATGGTATGTTTTAGGTACAGACATCACATTGTCCGACTTTTATGGCATTTAATTAGTTAATTAATGAGCAGAAAGATAATCAGATAGGTAATCAGAAAGGTAATTCTGACTCTGTGGCTACATTCCACCTGCAGTCATACTTCAATTTCTTTCCACATGTGACAGAACTGATGTTTTTCAATCAGTGTGAACAGCACAAAGCTGTCTTGGCCCCGTTCAGTTCTGGATCCTCAATCCTACATGCAAGTTATTTTTGAACATGTAAGAAATTTGAATTTACCATGTTAACATGTATTAGGCAACTGTCAAACAGATTAGCTGAGCAGTGATAGCTTACAATAAAAATGAAAGTTAAACTGACAACATAAGGCCATATTACTAAAAATGTACTAAAAAGCTAATTGCAGTGGCAATCATGAATCTGCAAAAATAAAAACAACAGATGATGACCTATCAACCTGAGCATACAAGCCTTTTTGCGGCACAGGTTGTCAGTGTGCACAGGTCCTTAATGTTGATTTTGAAAGAATAGTTATCTTAAGACAGAGTTGACAGACAGTTTTGACTGAGTTACTGGGCTGGACAGTGATTTTGTTCTCTGAAGGTGTGCACAGTATTTATTGTAACACCAGGAGCTACAGCTTTGACAAAGGCTGCAATATTTTATAAATACAAGACAGCAGACATGTTTTTTTCAGATGCCAATGTGCTAGGGTTTAAAAATATAAATTCCTATTATATTGTGGATAGTAAATTAAATGACAAATTAAACTCCAGACAAGGAGAAGTTCTATTATGTTGTTTTGTGTTGTGTTGTTATGTTAATGTTATATTATGTCATGTTATGTTACTGTGTGTTGGAGAGAACCTGGGTTCCACGTGTAACCTTCCGTTAAGTTATGTTACTGTATGTTATTTTATCTTATTTTATGCTATGTTATGTTACTGTATGCTATGTTATGTCATAATATATCACTGTATGCTATGTTGTCATATTTTATGTTACTGTATGTTATGTGATGTCATGTTACTGTACGCTGTTATATTATGTCATGTTGTGTTATGTGACTGTATGCTACTATATGTTATGTTACTGTTTGCTACTGTATGTTGTTATATTTTGTTGTCATGTTATGTTACTGTATGCTACTCTGTTATGTTATGTTACTGTATACTATGTTATATTATGTCATGTTATGTTACTGCATGTTGTATTACTGTATGTTATTGTACTGTATGTTATGCTGTTAATTTTCATGTCATGTCATGTTATGTAAATGTTATGTAAATGTTATGTTGATGAATGTTATGTAATGTCATATTATATTACTGTATGCTATGTTATGTTACTGTATTTTATGTTCTCTATTGTGTCGAAACTATCTCTCCACCTACATATTCCATATGTACAGGGAGTGACCCCCACGGGGGCAGGTGGCGTGGAACAGAGGAAGCGGCGGGCATGCTGCTGTCACAGACACGCCAGGCTCCACCTCATCTCAACCACACCGTTCCTCCTCACCAGAATACTAATCACCAGCACCTGTCACCCATCACACACCTGCACATAATCAGCCACTCTACTCCCTACATAACCCAGCTCCTCACCTCAGTCAGTGTCCGGTCTCGTTCGCTAGAAGGACAGAGCTACACTTCCTACCTTCAAGTTTACCACGGACTCTACTACGCCGCTAATCATCGTTTCCAGTCTTCCTAGAGCTGCAAAACCTTCACTCGACTCCAGGCTCCTGTGGACAACAGTGTTCACCCGGCTCCGGAGTGTCTTCCGTCACCAGTGTGGTGAATCCTGTTCCCGTCGCCTCGTGGGCAGCTATCCAGCACCTGCGCTTCACTATCATCAGTGATCCAAGGGACGGTATCAACTCTGCTCTCCTCAGATCTCGTATTATCCCTGTTATCAATAAACCTTCGAAATCACCTTACCTGTGTCTCCGGGTTGGTCTGTTCCGTAACAGCTGCAGCGTGATCAACCCCGATTTGGATGAACATTTTGTATCCTTATTGATAAAAATAATTGAACTTCTCTGAAAGTTGACCTCTGAGCCATAAACAGCCCTGTCCAGAGAACTGATAAGCTTTCCCCCAGTAACTTCCTCTGTCCCATGACCAACTTTGCCGGACTCAAGGCCACAAAGTGAATGGACAATGAATGACAATCTCTCGATTTACGGCAGGTCTGCTTGAAGTCAAACTAATCTGATATCCTGTGGGGATACAATTCACACTATGGTGCAAGACTCACAAAGGAATGTTGAGTGCCAGTTGAGGGTGATCTTAAGACAGTTTATTAATTTATGACCCTCACCAACTTGGTAAACTGAAAACTGCACTATCTCTGGTTTCCATCAAATGAAATTCAAGACTTGTAAAACTAAAAGACACTGAGAACAGAGAAATGACCTTACGATGCAGAATCAAATATATTAACCAATTTGTTATGTTGAATTAACAATAAGAAGAATGTGGAACTTGTTGTTGTTGTCATGCTGATGCTGACAAAGAGCAATAGACTGCTAACAAGAACTGTTCTTTATGTGAAGAAATTAATATGATATTTGTACAAAGTATAGCTTACCATGTACTGTATTGAGAAAAGTATTTATCAGAGACATTTGTGGTAATTAGGACAGCATGTGTGATAATTTGGGATACAGTTTCATTAATGTAAGTCCTTGCTTTCAAATGACATACTGCTGAGAATATTTCAACTGATCTCTTGTTGTCTTAACCTTAATATTAATCAATTAAACATGCCAAAGGTTACTTGATGTTACATATCAGCCTATTATGATGTATTATGATAGTCTTATACTGTCCTCACTCCGCTTGTCATAGCCTCGATTATGTGCTTAGCCTCTTTGAAGAGCTAATGAAACAGGAAATGTAAATATGCATATACACAACAAATTAATTTATCATGGCCTAAAATAAGATAAAATGCAAGCAGAAATGTCATCTCTGCACCCCACACACAGCACAGGATGCTGTGTCTGAGAAGAAATAACCCCTACCTTTTGCATGCCTCTCACAGATAGGCAGACAAAAGACATTCCTGAAATCCAAAGATTGCTGAAATATATGGACATTTAACTTTTTTATTTTACTATTTCATTTACTGATATAGATATATGTATGTATAAACCTATATAAAGAGACACATGTATGTGTATTGCCATAATAGTGTTGTAACATATATTACAACACTACAATTGTCCGACAGTTAATAAACCCTGTCTGTTACTCATACACATAAGTAGATAATATCCAGTTTTATTTATAAAAGTGTCTGGAACCTTTCAACAACTGAAGAGAACTGAGGAGGATTAAACTTGTAGCCTTAAAACTTTATTAATTCATTAGAAAGAATTAGGATAAGCTAGGGTGGGAGTGGAGTGAAGTTTTGCACCCTGAACGCAAACAACCCCGCCCCCTCTTACAGAAGACTTTAAGACAAGAGAAAACTTCTTGTCCAGACTCTTTTGTCTTACGTCTCTTCTCTGCTGCCCTTCAAGACCGTCCGATCAACAGGAGATCTCAACACTTGACTGAGTCCTGAGGCCCAGCAGACCTCAACTGACCCGAGGAGAAACCAAAGACCCAGAACATATTGAAAAATGCCGACATCCAACTTCGAGTCAACTCTAAAAGAAAGAAGCCTGCTAAAAGGAGCCTGTGCCATTTATGAGATCTACCATGACAAAGTTAGAAAAGAAGAAATCCTGGTCCCTATGCACCAGCCACATGATACAGAGAAGGAGAAATAGAGAGAGATAGAAATACAGAGCGAAAGAGACTCAAACACTTAACTCTTAAACATAGAAACTTCATTAGTGCTCCAAACTGCTGTTACAAGGTTATAGAAGCCTGCTCTACTCTGCTGCAGCACCTGAGTCCAAATGAGGTCCGTAACAATCTTTAAACTCAGTCAATATCTGGCAGATGCTCACACTGCGGTGCCATCACAACCAAACGTCATCAGCCTGATTATGGAAGAAGAGATCTGACTCGAGCCAAAGTCGCCCTGCAGGACCGACAGCGTGTCTGGAAACATGGAACTCCGGGAACTTTCATCCAGAACCGATTGCCCACCGAGTGCCCCAGAGAAATGGCACTGCTTCTCCTCTCCTCTCCCCACCAGGGCAATGCCTGCCCTGCTCAGCCAAAACTGAAACAACAGATAGACCTACTTTGATATTGGGGTTGATGCTTTAGCTTAATAAGAGTAATTAAGAAACTAAAATTAGGATCTCCCACCAACATAGGTATGATATCTAAATTACTTCAGGTGATTAATAATTCCTAATAATAATCTTCCTTGACTTTCCAAAACTTCTTAGTTGCTGAACGGTGCCTAGTTTATTTCACTGGAAGCCTAACAGTTAAAGTTTGTCCACACAGTGGTTTCCTGTGTTTACACTAGTTAAAACCGCTTGCCAAAATAATCATTCACTGCATCATCTGGTGTCAAATGGTCATTCATTCACTTATTAATAATTCATCACTGTGTTCATATCATTAATTCATGGTTGCATTTATACTTTCATTTGGGTGTCTAGTAGTTATTAGTTGTGTTTGTGTAGTTGTCACGGAAACGCCAGGCTCCACAACCCCACAACCACAGCGGACTCCTTCACAACAATTCTAATCAAACACCTGTTGCCAATTACACACCTGAAACTCATCTGCATTGCTTCAGCTCCAGTATAAAAACACCCCACTCACCTCAGTCAGTGTCCGGTCTCGTTTCAACAAGGACAATACTCTCTGCCGTACCAGACAACGCTTCGGACTCCAGCCTTTGAACAGTGTGTTTCTCCTCTCCTGAGTTCCTGTCTCCAGCTCTGTGTTCTCCAGACTCCAGTGTGTGTTTCCAACTCCTGATCTCCTACCCAGCTAAGCAAAGGATGGTATCAGTAACCATCATCACCCATTCTACTCACTGCTTGTTACAATAAAACCATATGTGTCTCCATCTCGATGTCTCCTGCTATTCTGTCCGTAACAGAAGACCGGACGACAGCATGAGTGCCATGAATCCATTCCAGGAGCTGGTGGATCTCCTGCATCGTTGCCTCATCGCTCCACCACCCGTCACCACATCACCCTCCACTTCCGCATCCACCACCGTCATTCCACCATCTCCGGGATGCGCCAGTCCAATGGCCAATCCAATGCCCTTCTCTGGCTTGGTAGAGGATTGCAACGGCTTCCTACTGCAGTGTTCGGTGGTCCTGGAGACGCAGCCTTCCCTTTATCCGACCGAACGATCCAAGGTAGCCTTCATTATATCCCAGCTCCAGGGGCGAGCGCTACAGTGGGCCGAATCTATCTGGGCTCAAAATGGACCGATGACCCAATCCCTGACGAACTTCTTCTCCCATTTTAAGGAGGTTTTCGGGAGGCCAGCGGGGGATACATCCGCCCACTCAGTAAATGATTACGCCTTGGAGTTTCGAACCCTTGCCGCTACTAGTGGGTGCAATGAACAGTCCCTTATTACCACCTTCCGTCAGGGATTGGATCCCAGGGTAAGGCTGCACCTCGCCGCATACGAAGACACCATCGCCCTCGAGAGGTTCATCCAGCTATCCATCCGAGTAGCCGCCCGTATGCAGGCATGTTTGACCAAACACCAGGACCAGCAGTCTTCTATCCCAAGAGCCCATGCAGCTAGAAACCAGCATGTTTACTCCAGCTGAGTGGCAGAGACGGCTGACCAGGGGTTTGTGCTTGTACTGTGGAACTGCAGGTCACAGCATCACATCTTGTCCAGTGAGACCTTTCCAACCCCTGGTGAGTGTCATCATTTCCTCCATCAAGAATTTGAAACCACTAGCTACCGAGATATCCTTGATTACTCCCGACGTATCCCTCCCAGTACAAGCCCTCATCGACTCCGGGTCAGCTGGCAACTTCATCTCCAGCTCCACCTCAAGACCATACCCACGTCCTCAGTCTAGCAGATCCATGCAGGGCCAAAGGGCCGCCGGCCCCGTCACCATCTGTGTAGGAGTGCTGCATGAGGAACAACAACATCTGTTGGTTCTGGAGGGCTCAACCGCGGAGGTGATCTTAGGGCGACCCTGGCTCGAGCAACATAACCCCATCATTTCCTGGACCACCGGTGAAGTGCTGCAATGGGGTCATTCCTGTTTCCCAGACTGTTTTCCTAGCCTACCTTCACCATCTCCTCCCCGCTCGAAGAAACTTCCGGTCTTCACTACCTCCAGAGTCCACAGTCTGTGGATATTCCCACCTGCTACGCCACCTACCGGGATGTGTTCTGCCCAAAGAGAGCTGCCCGATTGCCTCCACACCGGCCATAGGACTAAGCCATCCATCTCATACCAGGTGAACCAGTGCCCCGTGGGAAAATCTACCTTCTATCTATTCCTGAACAAAAAGCCATGGAAGAAAACATAGAGGAGGCCTTAACCCATTCTACTCACTGCTTGTTTCACCTGTGTACAATAAAACCATCTGTGTCTCCATCTCGGTGTCTCCTGCTATTCTGTCTGTAACAGTGGTCTAATAGTTATATTTGTCTGTGTGTAGTTAGTAGCCTAGTTAATAAATTTTTCATTTATAAAAGAACGTGATCAGCCTATGTGGTTAGTGTGTATGAAATATTCTGGTCCCTGTACATGAAAAATAACTCTGTAGCAAGACTAAATTGATTATTAAATCATTAATTAATTATTATGAATGACTATCTAGATTTTCTCCTTAGATTCTGTTATGTAATATGAACGCTCATTTTATTCTGATAGCTGGAAGTGAGTATAAATCTGCTCCTTCCCCTTCCCCAAAATTAAGGTAATTCAATATGATCACTTTAATGCATTTAAATCTTTAATTTGCTACACTTCCCGGCTGGTCGCTACACCAGTGTGGCTTATGTGTATCGTGGCAGCACCATCTAACGCACAATGCCGTAGTCTGTTGTGGAATCTGACCTAGTCAGAGGACGTGGGTATTTCTCCATTAAAGAGAATAAGAAAAAAAAGAACAAGTGCTGTTCACCTGGACCGGTCACTGGTACAGTCCACTTTGGGCTTCCATGTGAGCATGCTGGATGTATGGGGGGTGAATAGTGCCACTGTGCATATTTCACCTTTTGGTTTCACAAGCATTCACATTATTTTGTTGTGCAAGAAGTGCTGTTCGTGTGTACCAGTGACTGGCATACCTCCACAGTCCACAGCCCCCATTGCTGCTTCTTGGGACAAGGGCCTGTCCTGGGAGACATTTGGGGTGGACCCCTGGGTGGTTTCCACCATGACTCAGGGTTATCATTTGCATTTTCTGCAGCCATGCCCACTGATACCCTCAGCACAGGAGGGGTCTGACTACGGAGATCTATACTCTCCAGGCAGAGAAGGCCCCCAGGAAGGTGAAGTAGAACCATCAGTGGGCTGGGTTTGATTCAGGTTATTTCCTCATTCTCAAAAAGGATGGCATACTCTGACTTTGGATTTGAGAGGGCTCAACAAAGTTTTTGAGACTCCTGCAAGGCGAGACGTTGACTGTGCCGAGGATTCGACAGGCCATCCTCCAAGGCAACTGGTTTGCCAAGATCGACCTAGAGAATGCATATTTTCAGATCCCAATATGGGAGGGACACAGGCTCTACCTCAGGTGCGCCTTTGACAGCAGAACCTTTGAGTTCTGTGTCCTCCCATTCAGCATATCACTAGCCTCCCGCATGTTCACAAGGTGCATGGACACTGTCCTGGGACCCTTGCGTCAGGAAGGTCTTTGCATCCTCAATTACCTGGACGACTGGCTTGTATGTGCACGCTCGGAGGAGCACTACTACAACAATGTGACCAGCACTTAGAGCATCTAGGCCTACAACTCAACAGGAGGAAGAGCAGGCTCTAGCCTGCCCAGTCCACAGAGTTCCTAGGCATGTGGTTGGATGCCAGGACAGGAACACTTTTCTTAACTCCTGGAAGACAGGCCATCCTCTTGGTCAACCCCATACACCTTTATCAAGTTCTACTACATGAACGTGGCAGCCGGCATCTCATTTGCTGAAGGTGTGCTGGGCTCAATGCAGCAGCACATGGCTTGACACACCATGCCATTGGTAACACAGCTCTTACAAGAATGGACCCTGGCTTGCAGTGATGTCATTTTCTTTCAAAGCTAGCCAAGCAAAGCAACCTGGCAAGCTAAGTGACCTTCCACCTGTTTACGGCTGGCCTTAACATTTGGTGGAGCCAGCTAAGCCTTGGTGGTGTCTTGCACCTAAGCCATGGGTGTGTACACAGTGTATACTCAACTCAACTGCCATTTCATGCTCCCACAGGAGTAGCTGGGTCTGCTTTGTTTCTTCGCGGTGTGTCTTACAGAGTCCCCCGTACATATGGAACATGTAGTGTGGAGAGATGATAGAGAACGTTATAGAGAACAGAAAGTTACACGTGAAACCCAGGTTCTCTGAGTGGAGAGACTATCTCTCCAGCTTCAGGCCGCCCTGAAATGCGTGCCAATCAAGGTTAACCAGAAAGGCCATGCTGGTGCTTATATAACCACATGTTGCCAATTAGTGTGTGGCCACAACAGGTGATTTGTCTTAAAGAGTAATCACGTCTGCTGCCCCTGTGGGGGTCAGTCCCCATACATATGGAATATGTAGGGTGGAGAGAACCTGGGTTACACGTGTAACCTTCCGTTATGTTATGTTACTGTATGTTATTTTATCTTATTTTATGCTATGTTATGTTACTGTATACTATGTTATATTAAGTTATGTTATGGAATGTTATGTTGCTTATTTTTTTTATTATGAATCCATTCTGCACACCTAAATCTCAAATTGCATTTTTTGGGGAATCATTTTTTTTCACTGTTATTTTTTTTTACACACAGTGTGAAAAAATTAAAAAGAATGTCAATCTGTTATCAGCTTTAGACAGAATAGCTATACTTCTGACATGTATATCACAAGTGACACAATTAATGTTCTCATAACTCAAGTTGTATAGAATATGTTTTCATAACACCAATTTGGTGCAAGATGTAATGAGGATGTAATGTTTATTAATTTGCTTTAGAAGGACCTTTTTTACAGAGGATGTGTAGAGAATGAAAGCAAACCGTTCTTACGTCAACATTATACTTCTGCATTACATTTCTTTCTGTCTTAACAGATTTATGACTTTTCGGTTTACTTGTTGCATGTTATATTACTTATTTATGTTATTACTTATTGTTTAATTAATGTAATATACTACTCATGAAACATGATGTATTTATCTTACTTTCCCACTTATTTCCATTCACCTATTCTAAAGGTTCAGAGTGTGGTCCAAACAAGCAGTATGGGTCTGCATTAGTGCCTCTGCAGCTCTGCAGGTGAATCAGTAGCTCAACTGTGACAAGCTACACTTCTAAAGTTTAACACATGGTAAATGTTTAGTGTGCTTCTTAGTAAAACACCCCTTAAATGGTATTTGTAGACTTGCATCATTTTACCCAGGACTTGCACATTCTGTATATTCTGTGGAACCCTTAGAAACATGCAGGAAAATCAAAGGTACCAAATGACACAATTTCTAATTCTGGATCCCTGCTCTATCTTGTTTTTGGCACTTCTGCCAGTGGTATCAGACACAGGTGACACCCTAGAGTAGTTAAATACAGTCATCCATAAAATGTAAAACACTAGCAGGAAATCAGAAATTAGCACATTGCCAGGAATCATCTCTATGGGAAACAATGACTGCATTTACATGAGCCAAATCTTTTTGAGAATGAAGTTTGTTGATCGCTGATTTCAAGAAAAACATTTTCCATGAGCAGTAATGAAATGGTGGAATAAACTTTCCTGTTCACATCCACAGTAGGCAATCAGAAGGAAGCATTCTTAAAAGCACAATACACAGACCAGCAGTATTAGTGGTTTACTGAAAAGCCTTCTGCGCAAGAAGATTCAGAATGTCCTGGAAACTAGTAAATGTCACTTTACCAAAGATAGTCACTAGTGATACACTATGTTCATAGATGAAAAAAATGGACAGTCAGTTTTTATTCTGATGAGGCTTCTTTCTCCTGGCTGGGCTGTTATAATTATTACTTGTGAATTAAAAGGCTCCAGGTAAACTCAGTTACAGTTTTGTGGCTTTTAATGCAAACCTACAGATCACATTTCATGGCTGCTCATTATAGCAATATGTTAACAGCCAAGGAGGAAGGAGCAGGGGATATTGGGATTTATAGCCAATCAGCGAATGTGTCTTTAAATCAAACAGCCAGCTGGTGGACTGAACAAATGTTCTGTCAAACAATCAATTAATCAATCAATCAAGACATAAGTGGGATGCAGGTTTTCCAATACCTCTCTGTGTTGTGTGGCATGGTGGGGTCGATGGACACCATGGCTCCAGACGAATCCAGCAGGGACAGATTAGTGTTTCTGCATGAAAACAAAAACACACACTAAAGTTTTACTGGAAGTCATTTGTAAGGCTGCATGAATGTGAGAGATTTTGTTCTATGTTTCTCTTAAGTAATCTCCCTGACATGCCCAACAAAAACTATTCAGAAGAATCAAAGATCTCTGTCTTGCATAAATATAGCTCATAAAATCCACAAAACATGGACATGTTGTTGGGACTGGTGCTAGCACTGCTAATGGGTGGCAGGGTGGGATAGAAATGTTGGAGAACCAAAAAGTCCAGTTCCAATCTTCCATGAGAGCAAAACATCCATCCACACACTTGATGTGTCCTTGAGAAGAGAACTGAATAAAGATGTTGTCCGGGCACAAAAAAGATTAATTCCTCATCAAGGGACCATACGCAATAATGTCTACTTATAACGCAATAACAAAACCAAAGTTACACAAGGATTCTGCTTCGCTGGAGTTTCTCAAGAACTTGTAGATGATAAAACAGACAGGCTTCTTGGAAGAACTGGTAAGAGTAGGTAAAGGTAACTAAGGGTATAATAACATGATTAGAAAGGGGAAATGGAAGGTCAAGTGTGGGTAGGTAAAGGGAAAAAAAATTCACTGTGTATAGAGTGTGGTAAAATAGCTATACAGCAACATAAATATACAAATAAATTGTTTTTGATTTTAATAATTCTTGAGAAGTTAATGACATGAGGTACAATATTACAAGAATAGTTTGTTGGGGTTTTACTTCCCTGTTTAACAAGACTAAGAGTCTACAGTCATGCTAGTGGCTCTGTGAAGCTGTACTAAGGCACAGCAGTACTAGTACAGCAGCTAAATGCTAATGTCAGCGTGCTATAATGCTCACAATGACAATGCTAACATGCATGAAATTCTATAAATGTAGTCTGCTACAGAAAAAGGCTTCCTTCCTAAAACATAACTCAAATCTTGTATAACCATCTGACCAGAACAAGTAAATTTACAATGAGTAAAAAAACATAAAATAGAGTCACCTAAATCACATACTGTAACAAACGAAGCCTTTTCCTCCTCAGGGAGACCATTAAATTCACCTGCCTCCACAGCTAATGGTAGTGTAGCTGTGCACACAGAGATCTTTGACTTTTGATTAAATTCTTCTTCATTTAAGGCCATACACTGTGGTTGTTTTTCATGAGACATTTTTGTTATTTAGGTTTGTACCAAAAATCATAAAGACCATTTTCCTTATACCTAAACAACAAGCTTCACAAATATTACACAGTAACTTGTTTTGAAAACCTTTACATAAATTAAAATAAAGATTTCACCTCACAAGTCCAGGGATGCTCACAGAAAATGTCCCAATTAAGGAAATTACTGGTGAGCCACTGTTCAGACATGTACACAAGTCTGTTCCAAAGCATCTCACATTGATGTCTGACTGATTTTTTATTTTTATTTTTTACTGTTGGAGATCAATTTTAAACAATAATAAGAATGTAATAGAAATTGAAGCTATCCTTTTTCATCCTTTTTGCAGAGAGTCCAAAGGTCAGGTTTAGATGCATAGTAGCATTAGATGGTAGTGGGGATTCAGTCTTTTGTTTATATGTTACTATAAGTGTAATATTGAGACCTCTTACTTTGCATTAAGAGTGAGTGTAAAGACACTCTACAGACTACTCCCCACTTCCTACTTATGGAGCACAGACGCAACTTAAAAAGTATGCAAACTTCAGCTTTACTTGTGTAGCAGCAGGAGCAATGCTGAGATTATTATACAGTAAGTTTTCATAGATTACAGGTTGTTCATAGGACAATTTTAACTAAGAGATTAATTAGTGTTTAAAACAGAAGAGAAATACATCAGTTTGACATTTCATCCATTCTTTTAAGGGGGGGGGGGGCATTGAGTTACTGGATGACAGATGTATAATAATGGTCAAATGTCAAATCAGAGATCCATAGGCACTAACAAAAATTAAAAAGTCATAAAAATTATATTAATGAAATGTATAATATTAAATTTATAATAAAATAATAATGAAAATATTATACATACTTTTCATAGAAACGGTCGGAATTAGTTTCCTCATTCGGGCCTGAATACTATGCATCAAGTTTAAATATCCAGTTTCTTTTAAGAGGAATGTGCAAAAAAAGGTGCCCATCAACCCACAAGGATGGCTGTACCCACGTCAAACCCTCAATCTCAGGAGGACTAGCCATCACTATGTGGAAGCTAATGGGGACACAAATGAAGATTACATTCTTATTAGTGGTGCACTTGTAAAAAAGCAGAAATAATGAGAGGGAGCAAACAGGTGTCTCTCCAAAGCAGCTCAGAAAATTGTACAGGGTAGCTGGAGTTATTGTTTATTGTGAAAATGAGTTAAAATTTCATCAAACATTTCTAAAGCTATAAAAAGCACAAAGAGCACAACTCTTTTTCAGTTTGCAATTATACCACTTCACCAATCTGCTTGTAAATGGACTATCCATAAACAGATTATACAACATAATAAATCACAACTGAACAGGAGTCATGTCCACCTGAACTCTAAAACAAAATAGTAGAGGATTAACTGGGTGTAACCTACACTGAAGTTATGATTCAGATAATAACTACTGTGTGAAAACATAACTAAATATATCGCAGCACTGAAAAAGGTACCACTGTGATACTATATTAATCCATAAACCATATCATTGGTATTAAATGTCAAGTGAAACAGGAACAGTACTTTCATGGGAGATAATTATCACTATGCTGTTTTCAAAGTACTAAAGCTGACAGAGAATTAACAGAGCTGACATGTTATGAATGTGTGAGTGTGTGTGTTTCACCTTGGCACACCTAGGGCTGTACAGAACAGCTCCTTAATGTCACACGGGCTGCAGAATCTACTGAACACCACCTGAAGAAGAAGAACACACACGATCACACAAGATAAGGGCATGATTTATACTGTAATCGATGACCCAACAGCTGACAAAATGAAAATATTAAATCCATATATGAACATTTTGGTCAAGTCTGCTCATGTTTATTTCTTAAGTATAAGCAGTATAGTATAATAAGTATAATAAGCAGCTTCACCAAAGGCTTCATGCAGTATTCACCTTTGATGAAAAGGATCACTTACTCTTTAAAATCAAGTATAAGCTAACTGCAGCAGGTGTCACTTGCTCCTTGTAAAAGAAGAGTTAATGGCCCATAGAGCAAGCGCACTAGCGACTCCGCCGGCCAAGCCAGCTAGCTTCCGGTTTAGCCCTAGTTCAACTGGGCACTGCGCACTGTGACGAATACCCGCGTGGCCAATAGAAACGAGGCAGCCAGCCAGGCACGGAAGGCAAAATGGAGGAAAAGCTAATATTGTGTGGGTCTGAATTCCCTGAATTGTACAACACAAGTTTAAGCTTGTATCAAGACCTTTTTCAGTGGATCATCATTGGACGAAGCTTATCAAAAGTTGTTGATATCTCATTTAGTTTTCAAGATACTGACCAATGAACTTCTAAAGGGGCGTGGCTCAGCACATAAATAGACCAAAGTCAACAACCGTTGGGCCAATCATCACAAAACTCACAGGGTATGTCCACATAAGAACCTGAAACATGCCCCGAAAGTTTCCTTCAAATCGACTAGGGGGTGCTACAAGGGCAAAAAATGTGCATGGCATAACACAAATCAGACTATGAATCAGAAATTGTTTGTTTTCTTCATTCTATTTGTGAAAAATTGAAAAAGAGAGATTTCACTGCTTTTGTCATGTCTAGGCCACATTTGACCAGGTCCAGATCAAAAGCTTTAAACTTCTAACAGTCTGTGTTGGCTTGAACCCCAGAATTGCCACTTGTGGCTATGTTTTAAATGAATTTTTCGTTGCTGGCAACAACAAAATGACATAGTCCTGGTAGAAGTTTTGCTCTGTCCTCCGCGACTTCTTGGACACCTAGCCAGATGTTTCATTCATTTGTGTATAATCATCTGAAAATAAGAATTGTTGTATTTTCATTACTTTAGAGGTAGCAGGTAGCAGGTCCCTTTCCACGGAGGCTGCCATGTTGCACCGCCATATTTCTACAGTAGCCCAGAACGGACAAACCAAACACTGGCCCCTAGATAGCGCTTTTCACGTTTTTTGTGAGTTTCGCGGCCACCATAGTTTCTGCTACATGCTTGGAACATGAGGGTGAGGCAAGCGGTATTAAAATGGTTGCAAACTGTAATTTCACCGCTAGATGTCACTAAATCCTACAAGCTGCTCCTTTAAGCCCCATTTGAACACAATTGTTTCTCTGGTGGAGGCAGATTGTAATATTACATTCACTTGTCAGTGATATTTAATCCACCGGAGCATATATGGTCCTACTCCTGCTTTCCTGGTTCCCTGGCTTGACAAACTGTGACATATACAGTACGTAGATACCACATTGGCCGCTGCTGTTCATTGCAAACCCCCAGGAAGTGTGCCGGGCAGTGTAGCTAATTTGACATAGCGGCCAAACTGTGTAATTAAATTGAATTGAATTGAATTGAATTACAACTTCCCAGTCCGTCATGACTTTTTTTCCCATAGACTTACATTGTGAAGGAAGTGGCTGTATAACGGTGGATACATTTTTTGGAGTGTCACAAGCCCCACGAAATGACTCGTTACAGAATCAGAATCAGAAATACTTTATTGATCCCCGAGAGGAAACTCTTTCGTTACAGCTGCTCACTATCACGTCAGTGCACACAGGAATAGAAGTACTAAGCAAATCAAAATATAATACCCTATAATACAGCTAGATAAATATGTACAAAGTGAATATAAGTATAAAAGCTAAAATAAGTGTAAATACAAAAGTGGATTTACAGGTTGATAAGTATGTATGGTATAATACAATGTAATAATATAAGTAATAAGTAATAGTGCAAAAATGAGTACTGTCAAGTTAGGGTTAGTGTAGCAGATTAACCAGATTATTAGTCAGTGGATATTGCACAGCAGTAATATAAGTATGAATAAATATCAATAAATAGGGAATATTAAACAGAAAACAGAGTATATTGCACAGCAGTATTAAACAGAGAATATTGTACAATGTTTCAAGTATTGCAGTGATGTTAGAGGGAGGAGTTAAAGAGTTTGATGGCCACAGGCAGGAATGACTTCCTGTGGCTGTCACAGTCATGTCATGGCCTCACCAGCCTGTAATCACCCACACCTGCTCCCAGTTACATTCCTGCTCTCATTCAATCAGCCCCATTCACAGCCAGTATATAAGCACTCCACTCACCTCACTCAGTATCCGACCTCGTTCGCGTACAGGACTCAACCTCCCATATACGAAAAGTGTCTCCTGTGGCTTCTCCGGTCCTCCGTGGCTTCCCCGGTCCTCCGTGGCTTCCCCGGTCCTCCGTGGCTTCACCAGTCGTCCGTGGCTTCACCAGTCTTCCGTGGCTTCACCAGTCTTCTGTGGCTTCACCAGTCTCCTGTGGTTTCTCCAGTGGTTCCCCAGTCTCGGGTTGACTTCAGTGACCTCCCTTCATCCACAACCCCTCTCCTAACACTCTCCTGGTTGTCACACAATAAAGTTCATTCCTATCTCCCGCCTGTCTGTAATCCGTAACAGTGGCGCTATGGTGCATTTTGGGGGGATGAGTCTTCCGCTGAAGGTACTCCTTTGTTTGACCAGCACGTCATGGAGTGGGGGGAGACACTGTCCAAGATGGTATGTAGTTTGTCCAGCATCCTCCTCTCTGACACCACCGCCAGAGAGTCCAGCTTCACCCCCACAATGTCACTGGCCTTACGGATCAGTTTGTTGAGTCTGTTAGCATTGGCTACCCTCAACCTTCTGCCCCAGCATGCAACAGCATACAGGATAGCACTGGCCACCACAGACTCATAAAACATCCTCAGCATTGTCCGGCAGATGTTGAAGAACCTCAGCCTCCTCAGAAAATAGAGGTGGCTCTGGCCCTTCCTGTAAAGAGCTTGAGTGTTCTTAGCCCAGTCCAGTTCACTATCAGAATTTGATCCATTTGGTCCAATAACATTTGGAAAGTCTAGAAGAGCTGCAAAATTAAATCATTTTATCCCCATTCAAGATAGTGGAGGGCTAAACCATAAGTTAGCCGGCTTGGCCAGCGGAGTGTCTAGTGCACTTGCTCTATGGGCCGCACAGTTCCAGCAAGATGGTGGACTGAGCAGTTGTACTAGAGAAACTCTCTCTCTCGTAAAATTCCTCTAAAAACGTTTTTGTGGTTACACTTTCCCACTGAAGTTGTATTTTCAACATTATAAGCATTTCTAGTAAAGAAAACAACAATAAAATGTCCCATCAGAGTTTAGTCGAGATGGACCCGATGGACACTGATACCTGTGGTGATAAAAGAAGTTTGGAAGATACATTCAATTTAATTTATTTATATAGCACCATTTCATAACAGCAGTTATCTCATTGCACTTTTCCTATAGAGCAGACCTAGACCGTACTCTTTATAATATTAATTGCAGAGACCCAACAAAGAGTGAGTCAGTTCCCTTCACCCAATCTAAAGGGGCTCACGGTCCAAAGGGGGCAAGATCAAATGAGGATGAAGTATCAAATTCCACTATACTTGCAGCGATTAACACACTAGCTGCAAGATCTGACACTCAAAAAAGAAGTTAGAAGATCAGAGGTGAAAGACTGCTAAATTAAACTGTCAGTGATGAAAAAGAAGTGGAGTGAGGTCAAGAGAACAAGGCCGATATAAATGGAGGTGGAATTTAAGAATCAAAGAGATGGAGGAGAAAATGAATGAGGAAACCATGTGATGTGATTCAACTGCTTAGCAGGACTGCACCCCACTGGGAGAAGAAGATGGATGATCTCGTGGACACAGTTCATCGCATCGGCCGGAAAGCTGAGAACAGGACACATCATCATCCAGTTCACAAGATGACAACACAGATGAATTTTGGAAGCTGATGATGGAGTCAAGGGTCTGCCAAGAACCTGGAAAAAGTTTGTGGAGGATCTCACAAAGAAGGACAGGTTGGCAAGAGAAGCCCTGTGGCCGTGTATTAGCCAGGCAAAGAAGGCCGGTGAGAAGACATATTTCCACGGTCCATTTGGATTCATAAATGGTTGCCGTATCCAAGTTGGAGACAAATAATGACTGATGTAGAAGTCAATTGAAAAGTTTTGTGGGGAGACATTGTTTAAATAGGAAAGATCCTGCTCGTTTTACAACTAAAGAAAGCTACTTTTTTGTTTTTTTGATTGTTTTATGGTTACTGCTGCTGCGAGGTTTGCCAGCAGATGGTTTGTTTGAAAACCAATTTATCATTTATTTCGAGAGGGGATACGAGGGGTCTCAAGGACACGAACGAAAAGTGATTATTTTTATTTGGACGGAAAACACACTGCACCTTCCTACAAGAAACTCAGTGGGGAGACAAGTTACTGTTCAGTCATGGCTCTAATAGATCTGTGGGTGTTGCTATGTTTTAATAGATGCCCTGGTAATGTGGTCACATACATAGCAGATGAAGATGGACATTGGTTGGCTGTTGTTTTGAACATAGAAGGCTTTTTTTATGTTTATAATAATACCAATCAAAATAGGCTTTTGTTGTTACTCAGTATGAGGATGTACAGTACAAACTTTATTTTATTTGGGGGAGACTTCAGTATGGTACCTGATGATTGGCTTGATAGGAGCCCATCTAAGTTTACCAATTACCATTCCAATACAATGTTGATTTTTGCAATATCCACTCACTCGTTGATATCTGGAGGAACATGAACCTGAATGTGTCTAATTTGTTTTGGGAGGATTTTCACAATTGGATATTAAGTAATAATTTGAATATGCCAGCCCTGACTTATGGCAATATTAGATTTGCTTTCATAATGGAGGACAGAAAATTGGAATTTTTAAATAATAACTTGGTAATACTTGCCAAATATTTTTATCACAAATGTAAATTCTTAAAAACCACCCCACATATATTTTGAAAGAGTTGTCACTTTATTTAGACTCAGTGAAACTGATTAGATCTAAGAAAGTCCTATTTCTATATGAATGTTTGTCAATTATTGAACAAAAAATGAAACAGACCTATCTTACTTCTTATTTTATATATTTTTTATGTAATTTTCTTTTGGTTTTCTTACATTTTAAGATATTTTGTACTTATATTTGTTAATTATCATTTGGACTGCATTTTCTCAGTCTTAAAGTGTACTGTTATTGGAAGTTTCTATGCTTGTTAATTTTATACCGGGAAGTGGAACTTTTTTGAGTAGGGTATCTCTGCATGTCAGTGCCCGATCCATAAATGCTGCCCAATCCGTGCGCAAAATAGGTCCTGTAAGTCAAAGAAGGTTAATAAAGTAACAAAAAATTAAATATGTTCACACATGCATGGTACAAATCAGGCAGTAGCCTAATAAGTACACGCATGTGCAACTGCGCAGCTGACAACTGTCAGGTTTTTCAGTAAATTCTCTATTACATAATAGTGAACTATTTAATATTTTTATATTATATACTCTGATGTATATTTACAACAACTTTCATAGTGATATACTATCTGGAATATTGAATTAATTGTATTGAAAGAACACAGAATAAACACAAAACAAAATTACGTTTTTCGAACAATTCCAATTCCAATGATTAAAAACCATTGTGTTATCTTGAGTATGACTAGGATTGTTTTATGATCAGTCATTAACATCACAAGATCATTTTGAACAGGCACATTTGCGGTAACCTCCGCTGACTGCCAGGACCACTTTTGTGCATGTGCAGAACGGATCGAGCAGCTCGTACAGATCGGGCACTGGTACGTGTCCACATGGTTCACTGTAGAAATGAGTCAACACGGCCGCCATATTGGTACGGGAAGCCTCGCCTCCTAATGCATGTACAGTAAGTCTATCAAGGCAGGAGGTCTATCCACAATTAAAATGATCATAACTCGCTGAATTTTCAACCGATTTTCCAGCAGTTTGGTTTGTTTCAAATACGGGTTTTCATACCAAAATACTTTAGCTTTTGTAGATAATAACAGTAATATTTCTATAGTATAATATTTAAGATGAACTTACCCTACGTAATTAGTTTCTAGGTATATTTTGTTTTCTTACTACATTGTAAAATGGATGCCATGATTTAACTGTGTTTATAGTTTTAGACATAAATAAAGACTTAATTAATAAAAAAAAGACACAATTACAACAACAAACACTAAAGTAAAAAAATAGTACATTTCTGGCAGGCTTCACAATTACATTTATAGTGAAATATTCATATTTTGATAATTTACACATTAAGTCACACATTATTTACAAAAATTACATATAGAATGTTTCAGAAGGGTTGTGCAGAGTTGCAGTGTAACAGTAAGCTAAGTTACTTTTGTAGCTAGAATTCAGGCACATAAGTTAGTGCATATTAAGTTAGTACCATGAAACAGTTGTTAACAAACACTTTAAAGTAGATACTAGTAGAAGTTACTGTGATAAATCAAATTCAACACGTTCGTAACAGTAAAATATAAAATAACTTTGCACCTGTGAAATGTTATTCCCTGTTACGTGGTTTTGGCATTTCTTTCATTAGAACATCCACACAACACAAAAGTCTGGTATTTTTCTACTATTTAAACCGGCCAGAACCCCGCTGCAATATGGTGGCGGCAGAGACGCATCTCATAAGCCGGATGTGGTATCTATGTGTATATATCTATGGTTCTTACTAAAGATGTACATTTGTAAAAATGTGTGACATATTGTTTCATTTTTTGAAAAGCCTCAGTAATAAAACTGGGTTCTGTAGTTTTTAGCAAACATTACTCAAGCAGGAGGAAAAAGTGCATTTGTTGGACTATGCACTATTTTCATCAGAAACTGAATACACATTCAGTGAGTATTTCTGGCTGCAGGATGGTGCATGTGGGACTGAGTGAGAATAAACTACAGTGTGTGTGTTCATGGGAATGAAGGAACATGTCACCCAGTGCAACAGTGTGTCTCACTGATGTGTTTTTAAAAGTTTTTGGACAACAATGGAGCTCTATGATACAGAGGAATACGATATATCAGGCTATGAAAGATGAGCAAAGTCTGTCAATGTAGAACTCAGTCTGAAATGTCCTAAACTGGCCACCATACAATGGATAAACCCGTTTTATTTAGGCAATAACATGGCTTTCCTCTGCACCCCCCTCAGACCTAATTTTAATTTTTTTGCCCCTCAAGAGGTAATGATGTAAGAAGAGCAAAGTTGTCTCTGCATTTTTCATGCATTCAACAATTTTGCTTTCTGGTATGCAAGCATGACTCTAGTCCTGTTTATTCTTATGTGTAGAATATGTGCAAAAATCACAAAAACAGTCCTCCTGCAGCAGGATATTATAGTTCTCCTTCCTCCTCTGACTACAGTAATGTGAAAGTGGAGCAATCAACCACTGGGGAGAAACTCTTGAGTCTGAATGTGCAGGCTTCCCACGCTCAAGGCTCTTTTTCTGATTAAAGAATGTGCACATTACAGCACTGCGGCAGTAAATATTTTGTCCCTTCTCGTCCTACTGCTTCATTTACAAGGTCAAGCACTATTGAACATGACAAGTGATTTGTGTCATGCTGCAGTATACATGAGGGATGATCCATATAGATAAAGGAAGCATTTGCATGTGAAGACCAACAAACAGTCAAGTCACAGTGAGAGATGACACGGGGAGGCCTGGCAGTGTTGGGCGGGGGGGTTTAATGAGTGCTGTTAGGAGGGCGAAAAAAGATATGATTGTGGAGGAGGAAAGAGGTCAAAGAGCTCTTCAGTGGTCTGGCAGTGGCAGCCTGTCACAGGTGGAAGAGACAGGGACTGGTGGAGGTCAGCGAACAGGGAGCAGCACTTCAGAAACATCACACTAACAGCTGCTTTTTATTTCTGAAAAACAGTGGAAAAGACAACTTTTTTTAAATAAATTTTTGATTAATTGAATTTAATACTGCACAATTACAAGTAATTTAGTGTTGGACTAATGTTTCCTCCTACGGGATTTGAAATGTTTATAGTCATGAAAGTCACAACAAATCTGTAACTCTGTCTCTTCTAACTTTCGCTAAGCATGATGGGTATGAATGCGCTTGTCTTCTCTACTGTCCTTACAGTTGAAACCACAAGAAAAAGCATTAGTTAAGACATTTTATTGAGCTAGCTGCCAGTTCTCATTTTAAGTTAATGCACATATACTGTATATATTTAATTTGATTGTCAATGATTTATTCATTTATCTTTTAACTGTGCTCCTAGCTTCTGTTCAAATCTGCCTAATGCTGCGGTGCAAATACTTGCTTCCTTGTGCTGTCTTCCTGAGTCAAGTATGCATGCATTTGTTTTGTCATCATTTACTGTCCATATAAGGACAAAAACAATGCTGAACTTTACCGATAAAGAAGAGACAAAAATCATAGTGCTCATTTGCACCGCTTTATTAAAGAAAAACAAGGAACCAAATAGAGAAATAACGTAATGACAAGCAAAGGCTCAGCTGAATGTAAAGTGGGTAGCAGTAAAGTGTCCTGTGGGATATGATGACAGCAACTCCCCAAAATAGACAACAGCAACTCTAGTGTTCTTTTACTGATGAAAAACGCTGAAAATGTTTTTATTTTGGTATTACAGTAGAACTTTGAGCCTGTTTTTGCACTAAATGAATGAATTTGATCAGTTAAATATTTGTTAGGATATTTAAAAGCAGAGCATTTAAACATCCTAACACAACATAAGATTTCTTTATTAACAGGCTATGTACCACAATCCTTTTAAGTCGCTGTAATTAAACCGCTTCTTAAAAAGCCCACTCTTGATCCAGGGGTTTTAGCCAACTATAGACCTATATCTAACCTTCCCTTTCTCTCTAAGATCCTTGAGAAAGCAGTCGCCAATCAGTTGTGTGACTTTCTAAATAACAATAGTTTATTTGAGGATTTTCAGTCAGGATTTAGACTGCACCATGCAACTGGCATTACAGGAACTGCACTATGCTGGTTTAAATCCTATCTATCAGATCAATCTCAGTTTGTACATGTTATGTACATGCACGCCAAAGTTCCACAAGGTTCTGTGCTTGAACCGATTCTACTCACCTTATATATGCTTCCTTTAGGCAATATTATTTAATTCAATTCAATCCAATTGTATTTATATAGCGCCGATTCATAACAGAAGTTATCTCATTGTGCTTTTCCTATAGAGCAGGTCTAGACTGTACTCTTTATAATATTAAATTATTAGGAAACACTCCATAAACTTTCATTGTTATGCAGATGATAACCAATTATATCAGTTCACTTCAAGCATGCCTTAAGGACATAAAAACCTGATGTTAGACTCTGACAAAACTGAAGTTATTATACTTAGTCCTAAACACCTCAGAGACACATTATCTAAAGATATAGTTGCTCTAGATGGCATTGCCCTGCCCTCTAGCACCACCGTAAGGAACCTCAGAGTTATCTTTGATCAGGATTTATCCTTTAACTCCCACATGAAACAAACTTCATGGACTGCCTTCTTTCACCTACGTAACATTACTAAAATCTTGCACATCCTGTCTCAAAATGACGCAGAAAAACGAGTCCATGCATTTGTTACTTCTAGGCTGGATTTTTGCAATTCCTTATTATCAGGCTGCCGGAATAAGTCACTTAAGACTCTCCAGTTGATCCAGAATGCCGCGGCACGTGTACTGACAAGAACTAGGAAAAGAGATCATATTTCTCAATTATTAGCTTCTCTGCACTGGCTCCCTGTAAAATCCACAATAGAATTTAAAATCCTTCTCCTCACCTACAAAGCTCTTAATGGTCAGGCACCATCGTATCTTAAAGAGCGCATAGTACTTTATTACCTCACTAGAACACTGCGCTCCCAGAATGCAGGGTTACCTGTGATTCCTAGAGTCTCCAAAAGTAGAATGGGAGTCAGAGCCTTCAGTTATCAAGCTCCTCTCCTGTGGAATCAGATCCCAGTTTGGGTTCGGGAGGCAGACACCATCTCCACATTTAGGAGTAGGCTTAAGACTTTCCTCTTTGGTAAAGCTTATACTTAGGGCTGGCTCAGGTGAGTCCTGAACCATCGCTAAGTTATGCTGCTAGGCCTAGACTGCTGGGACACTTCCCATGATGCACCTCTCTCCTTCTCTCCCTCTCCATCTGTATGCATTCTTATCCCATTAATGCATGTTACTAACTCGACATCTTCTCTCCCCCGTAGTTTTGTGCTTTCTTGTCTCTTTCCTTTCTGCTTCTATTGCTATTAGCAAGTATTTCTGCCTCCGGAGCTGCAGAGTCTGGATGTGTGATTGCAATCTTCCTAATGCCCCCAGTAGAAGTTTTTCCTTGCCACTGTCGCCAGTGCTTGCTCTTGTTGGGTCTCTGTAAATAACAGAGTATGGTCTAGACCTGCTCTATAAGAAAAGTGCAATGAGATAACTACGAATATGAATTGGCGCTATATAAATAAAATAAAAAATTAAAATTGGATTATTTACATTTTACTGTCCACAGTATTAACCACTGCTAAACAAATTCATGTTCTTTTTTTAAGATGCCGCAACTGATTTCAATAACAAACCCCACTTTATCATAATCGGTTCCCTGCTGCTGCTGCATGCATCACCCAGGATGATAATCCCACACTATAAACCAGCTACATCCACTATTATGCAAATAAAAAAGATGCCATATTCAAACCTGATCATGCAATCAGGACACGCTAACCAGAATCTGATTAGCCTGAATAAGGACTTGAGACAACAAAAGGAAAAAAAAAACACAGAAAAGAGTGAATACAGGGAAAAAGGCAGAGCTCACGACGTAATAATAACATGGCTTTGTAATACAAGCTGTTCACCTACTGTGTGTGTATGAAGTTCAGCTGAATATGCAACTGATTTGTAATTTAAAACAAACAACAATATAACAAGAATATGTGTTCAATTGCAGCTGGAAAACAGGCACATAAACACACATTTCTATTAATATCTGTATACATGTGGACCGTCCACTGACTATTGATTTCCTTACCAATCCTTTATCCTTTCATAGCCAAATGCATACAACCTTAAATCTGTAACCCTGACCTAAAACTAATCTAATATTAGAACCTAAATCCAAATCTAAGTGGTTGTGTCTGTTACACAGCTTGTACAGGGACACATCTAAGCATTTCTAGCTGTGACCACCAACCCTACGAACAAACAGCTCAATATTATCAACAGTCAATACAGAAAATTTGGCTGGTGGTAATGTGTCAAATACAACCACACAGCTGATTGGAATACACACACACACAGACCAGAACATTCAGATTTAACCATTTGATTTTTAACCATAAAAAAACAAGACATCCTCAATGAAAATTGAGATATTGTCTCTATTTATCTGTAGTTGATAGCACTGGACACTGCTGTCCATAATCTCTATTAAATTTTTCTCCTATTCCATTTCTATGCCACTAGGAGTTCTCAAGATACAACAAACTTAACGTGTCCCTGTCTAATGCTTGAAACTCATTAAGCTGTATTAACCCTTTAAACAAGAGCAAATCCTCTCACCCTATTGCATATTTTCCAGATTGTGAAAATGTCTGCATGAGGAAATGTTTTGTGCAGCGGACATATACACACTCTGTGTGAACTCCATAAAGAAGACACAACGCAATAAATGCAACGTGCCGGTGAGGCATAAACCTCATTTTATGGCATTTTATGAGCTGCCATTCCTCCTCCATTGGTTTATCAATGTAAACAGAGCTCTAGCTGTGCTCTCTGCCTCAACACTCCAGTCTGGAGATGGACTTCAGCAGTGCAAACCTTCCGCATTAGAAAAAATGGGACAAATCATCTGAAATTTACACTGCCCTTGACTGTCTATGAGTATGACTGCCCATGAAGTGTGTTTTTAATATTGAATATTGGAATTTTGCGTATTCTCTGTGAAAAAAGTAATGATGTTTCCTATTAGGGCAGTGGTTCAAGTTTTAAATTTGACTGTGCCAGGCATGGTTCAGATCGCAATAAATCTGGATGTTCTGGTGGGATATTGCTTCTTGTGGTTCAGGCTGACAGTGATTTAAGTTTTCCTTTCAACTGAACTGAGTAGTAGTAGTGACCCTGAACAGGAAAAACAGGTTCAGAAAATGGATGGAAAAATTAAATGATGAATGAAGTCAGTTGAAAGGCCTCCAATGGGTGAGAACTTGAAGAAAGTTTTTTCTTTCTTTTTTGGTCTGAACCACAGTGGTTTTAAAAACTATATAACTTTATCTATAGTGTTGCCAACTATTACTATTTTCCCAGTTTTTAATCAAATACAAGTTCACAAAACATTTTGCACAACCAACTCTATCAGAATTCTCTTTAAAGTTTCAGTTTTTATTTTAAGCACATGGGAGCAAAATGCACAGATGCAAACTTGCAGCTACATTACTTCAATACATATTTGAAGGATTTCATTCCAAAACATTACATGAATTTTGGATAATGGGCAATATCTAAAAAACTAATTTAAATTCAATTACAGTAATGGAAAATGTCTACATTACACTACTACTACATTTGACAATGCCTGACGAAGATCTGATAGATCGAAACGTTGCTCTACTAAATTAAAATTGCTGGGAGCTATTAGTATAGTGTGCAAATATTTTGTTTGATTCTTGCCAAATGTCTACATATATGAAATGTATACCTATTACAAATGTTAAAATCAACCCTAACATAGCTAGCTGTCTTCAATACAAAAGAGTTGAAGTCAGTTTTATAAATACTGGGTATCTAACATGGGACAAAACTCTTGATGTAGTTTAGTTTAGTTCAGATACATTGTCACATAATACTGCTGTCAGCTCTTCAGTGTTTCCCAGTCTTGCTGAATCTGCAGGACTCTAAAGTACAGGCAATGACAGAAAGGTCATCAATAGCTGACACAGGTGTAGTTTGCATGCATTTGGTTTAATTGCAGCTGACTTGCGGCAACATTTCTGTGTGTTTCCTTCAATATTTGCAATATTTATTATACAACCATTAACATCCAACAGCAAAGAAAGGTTCTGTAAAAACAATAGCTTTCAGGTTGGTAACCTGACAGCTCCAGTGTGTGATTTTCATGTAAATGGGAAATGGACTGTAATTATATAGCGCCTTTCTAGTCTTCTGACCACTCAAAGCGCTTCACACACTACATATCGCATTCACTGTACTGCTCATCACTACAAAGAAACTAATTAATCATTCACACACACACTCACTCACCGAAGGCACAGCCCTCAGGAGCAATTTGGGGTTCAGTGTCTTGCCCAAGGACACTTCGACATGTGGACTGAGGGAAGCCGGGATCAAACCGCGAACTTCCGATTGGTGGAGGACCTGCCCTACCACTAAGCCACAGTCGCCCCTGAATGTATTTTGTTGGATGAATAGATTGCATGAGAATTAAATGTGTGTTTAATATATTGAGTTGTGTGTGCTGCAGAAACAGTGGGGTTTATGGTGGTCAGTGGAGCAGAAACGACAGAGATCCAAACAAACCTGTGAGATTATTCTGCCTGTATGAACTGTAAACATTCACCAATTCACACACATTCAGCAATCTATTACTCTCTGCATCTGACACACACACGCACACGCGCACACACACACACACACACACACACACACACACACACACACACATTCCCTAATGGTTAGGTTACAGTGAATGGTGATGATTCATCCACATCATCATAACCATGGTCCCTCTATTTATGCACACTATTTTTAGCTAATAAAATGCTCAGTATCATTACATTCAGTCCGATAAACAGACATGACATTTAGACTAAAGGCCGTACCAGCATTTGTGTATAATGTACTCAATTTACTGTAAATTATACACAACAATAAAAACACACCTGATACTCTCTGTGATGATCACCTAACTCTAGCATGCCTCAGATCTTTCTGTGGCATCTTAATATTACAGGGGATTTATAAGAATGCTACAATAATGTTTTTGTAAGGGTGCTATGAACCAAGGACACAGTTCTGTTTTAGTGAGTTGAGCCTAGGTAGTCCAGAAATAATGATAAATTACTGCTAACAAAATAAAACTCACCACATCCAATTTCTGTAAAATCCATATGGACTTACAGGGCATCCACTATGCACACTGTGAATTTATAGCAACTTTATCATATTTTATGACATTTGTTTAATCACAATAAACAAGACATCACAATAACATTTCTATAGTCTGTGGTACTCAATATTACAATTTAAGTGACTTTATGCTACTGTAGCATATTTTGTTCAATTATCAATACAGATATTACTGTAGAGATTTACAGTATAAATTTTAAGGTTTTACTCAAGTAATTGTACCTACTAGTCTACCACACTTGTATAATATTCTAGCAAGGACTGTTGTATTGAGAAGTAACTTTATAATTATGATACTTTACAATGGCATTATCATGCTTTTTTAACCTCCCTGTTATCTCTAGAGACTTATTATGGGACTCCATGATGGGCAATATGAAATTAATTAATTATCAAATATCTAATTAATAACCTAATTAATAGGTTGATAGGTTAATGGGATTTGTTGGGTCTCTGTAATTAATATTATAAAGAGTACGGTCTAGAGCTGCTCTATAGGAAAAGTGCAATGAGATAAGTTCAGTTATGAATTGGTGCTATATAAATAAATTGAATTGAATTGAATTAATAACATGAATAATGAATAACTACAGAAAATATATAATACTGAAATAGGCTGATTTAATATTAACAATTCTGATAATAATAATAATAGAAATGATTTACCACTTTAAAACGAGTTGGGCTTTTTGTCATTATGAAGACTTTTATTTCAAAATGTCCCTTTTCAAAAGTTACTTTTTTTTCATAATGTCACTTTTCACTTTGTGTTGTTGATAGTAATCCCCTCCCCCTCACATTTCAACCAGCCACATTCCCCCAGCTTCTTCTTGTGAAATAACATTTATTTACTGGCCATTTTGGAGTTCCCATAACTAATTTAGCCCGGTTAGGCATTTTTCTATGAAGGTGTAGGCTATGTCTTTTTTTGTAGTGTCGTAGGTTATCTAGCTGACTATTTGTGGTTTATTTCTTATTATTTCATTTTATTTTTTTTTTTTACTTACAGTGTTGACATGTGGCCTCCATAAAGTATATTTGTCGTACCTTCTGAATCCTGCCGTCCACGTCCAGGTAGATGACCCGGTAGGAGGACGAAGCGGAGCCCATGGTCCCCTCTCCTCTCCCGGGCGTCGGTGCGTCGCTCTGCGGTTCCTGCTCCTGGCTCCGTGTCCCCCGTTCCGGTCCAACTCCCACCGCCGTTAAACAAACCGAGGGGGTGTAAGTGGAGTCATCCCACCTGCCTGTCTGGCCGTCAAACACACTGATACAAACTCTCTTTCTTTTTCTCTAACTCTTTCTCCCGATCTCTCTTCCTTTCTGTCACCTCGCTATCTGACCGCATCTCATAAAGCCTGTCCACGCGCGTCCCCGCCTCCCTCATTCACTACAGACCTCTTGGGTCTGCGCGCGGTCACCTACAGGCGCTGTCTCTCACACCCACATACAAATAGCCTACACACACCTGTATGGAGCTGTAGCCTGCAGGTAGATTACACAAACGGCCTACTACTTAGTGTCTTTTTTGAGTGCAATACTTGGGGGAAAACAGTTGTAACATCTCCATTTCCACAAATCAGAGACAAGTTTAAGTGATGTCACTCAGTCCCCTCATGCTGTGTTGCCTTGTTTGGTTACACACCAAAGACTGGGTCACTCAGATTGAAGTTAATTTCAAAGACAAAAAAGATTTATGTTTCTTAAGAGTAACAGTAATGTAAGACAGTAGTGGTATGAAAAATCCCTCTTCCTGGTTTATGAAACAGACAATTTATAAACAATTTTACAGAATTTTTAGCTCCAGTAGTGGCGTGGTTCTGGAGTTGGTAACGTGGGTTGGTTGGTCGGTAAATCACACTGAAATATCTCAACATCCACTGGACAGATTATTACAAAATTTGGTAGGCTACAGACATTGATGGTCCCCAGAGGATGAACATGACATTGGTGATCCCCTAACTTTTTGTCTAGCGCCACCATGAGGTTCACAGTTATGGTTTTGAGTCAAATGTCTCGACAACTATTGGATTAGCTGCCATCTGCTACCCATATTAAAGCCCCCCCCTGTCACTTTGGTGATCCTCTGTCTTTTCTAGCGCCACAATCAAAATCATAGCAAAACTAATGACTATTCCATCAACCTTACCTACTTTGTGTTTAGGGCTATGTAGCAAATGTTAGCATGCTAACAAGCAGAACTAAAATGGTGAACACTGTACACAATATACCTGCTGGACATCAGCATGCCAGCACAGTCATTAAGAGCATGTTAGCATGTCTAGCTAAAAGCACCACTGTGCCTAAGTACCATAGATTGTATATAAAAGATGGACGACATGACAGCTCCCCAAAAGTGAAGCCAAAACATCTCGATCGCCCCCTGGTGGCTGGCTGCAGTATAGGTCATAAACCCCGCCCCCTCGATGTTAGTGGATGGGACATGAGCCAAACAAAAAACTCAAAGTACACGTCAAATAAATTTTTCCCAAAGATGGTTTCTGTCATTTTAGGTAGTTCTTATCAGGCTGATGTGTGTTCAAGTGTTCACGGCTTGCAAGTGAGTCGGCCAGGTGTATAGGCGGGACCTCGATACCGTGGATAGAACCTCGATCACTACTGTGCAGACTCTGGCGCCAAATGACGCACCACCACAAGATGGCAGCTCCCGTATCCGGGAAATTTTGGCTTAATTTTTGCACAGTGGGAGGACGTGGAAACGTGGTGTCCATCATTATTTAAAATCTATGCAAAGTACTAAGAGTACTAAAAGTCTGTAGCATGGCGGTTGCTTTTTCCATGACTTTTTTCCTTTTTGTATACATTGTATCTGCTCAACATTTCCTGTTTACACTTTCTGTGGGTTTTTTCACCTTATGTTTATTCTCTTGTAGCACACTTTGATACCAATTGTTATAAGTCACCCTTTATAGAGAGGTCATATCAAATGGACTGGTTAATAAGTCACATACCTATTCTTTAGAGATAATTTATAAGCCATTAACAAGAACAATTTTTGGGTTGCCAGGTTCTGAGAAATCCCTTTGACTGGTTAGACTATTTGACCTCTTCTGTAAGAGGGATGCAGACGATCTGGATCAAAATCCATTTATCATCAACTTATTAACACAGCGGCAGACTTCATGATTAAAACCCTTATTGGAAGACTTACTAACATTTAAAAGTGCAGACTCAATGGGTTATAGAAAAGTGAGAATACCACAAGCATTTAATAGATTGCAAACATTTATAACTGCATTATTACCAAATGGAAGGGATAAACACCAGCCAAAGGGATTTTCCGCAACCTGGTGTCCCAAACTGTGCTTATTAAGGCCTTATAACTGATCTATGAACCATTAGTAAATTATTTATCAATCATTAATAAATCCATTAGTTACCATTTAAAAACCTCTTAAGGGAGCCTTAGAATGTGGTATTCACATTTCTGCAAGCTACATTCTTTTTTCCTTTTTGTTCATTTTGTATGTATTGACTGAGTACTGATTATTTCTGGATTTGGAGCTCATTTTTGAATGTTTCTGATGTGTGTTTGTACTGTGTGTGGGTGAAGCAGAGAGTGGCCTATTCACTCATATTTACTGAAACAAATAAATAAATAATGAACATGTAAGTGTAACTGTTAGCTGCTTTCTAATGAGACCTGCCTCCAGGTGAATGGGTAAATAGTTCGACAATTTGGAAAATACACTTATTCACTTACTGAGAATTAGATGAAAAGATTGATACCAATCTCATGTTTGTGTGTTAAGTATGGAGCCAGAGCAGTTTAGCAATTAGCTTAGCTTGGCATAAAGACTGGTTAAAATTTGACACCTACAAACACCTCTAAAGCTGAATTAACACATTCTATCTTGATCTTGTGGCATTAAGAGGAGTTCTAGCTCAAATCAGGGATCAATATACCTGTAAACTACCCTTTCCCAATCCTGTCGGTCTGTCTGTCTCTGTGTGTGTGTGTGTGTGTGTGTGTGTGTGTGTGTGTGTGTGTGTGTGTGATTTCTAGTCTGCCTGTGTCAGTGAGTGGATTTCTGTCTGTCAGGAGATTACCATTTCGGATGACACCTGCCACCTCCAGCTGAGACTTAAGGCCACTCCATGCCATGAAGTAGACCGATTTAGCCAGCCAGTAGTATTACGCTGCAAAAAGAGCCACTAAAAGACCCACCAAAAACACGACGCCGACACAGTTAAGTGAAGAAAACAAATTGTTTATTTTCCCCCCACAATACTTTGGGAGTGAACTATCCCCAAACCAAGTTAATTTGTAAAGAAACAAGGAAACATTTGGATATGTTTTTTTTTTAACAAAATCAATTGCCCAGCAAAGAGACAAACAACAAACAAGGCACACAATGTTTCAAGTACTGACACATAACTATACACAGCATGAGGTCTTGCTCTAACGAAGGCATAATGTTGTCTCATTGCTACCTCCATGAAGTTTAAACATTACCAGTTGTTTGTATTTTGTGGATTTTATTCTAGTACAGTTTACATAAACAGAATGTAATTATAATTATTAAACTAATCTGGAAAAAGAATCACTAACTATGAACTTTTAGTGTCTTAGTTTTACAATTTTCAACAACAGGATTTTTTATGCTTATAAGATCAGATATGGGAAGAAGTGTTAAATTCACTGATATTCCTATTTTACATTCTGAGATAAGATTCAGTCACTATGATTACTTTTTTCAACACCAACCTAATTTATCAACATTGCATTGCAAAATATATCCATATGTGGTTTGACAAGTTAGAGGAACTTTACATTCATTATATCTCAGATCCCCCACCCACCTATCCAGACAGAAAAAACATACATTATTATCTGCAAGTTTTATATAAAAATACAACTTTGGTGCCTTCATTTCATAACAAATTCAGAAAATCAGAAACCACCACAAAAACTGACAGGAATAACAAATGACTTTCAAAATAAATAGTCTCTTATTTAAATTACAACATGAACCCCACAATCTCTTTGGTTCAGTAAGGCAAAGGTGACACTGAAACAGCAACTTCCACACAGTAGAGAGTTGTAGTGGTCTTGGTATGTGCAGTGTTCCTGTTATCCTAGATAATTCACAGAACAAGCTGTCAACAGTTTTAAGTTCAACTACTTTCTTTGGAAGAAACAGTCCCTATGACACAATGTCAACAGGGACACTGTTTCTGGAAAGATGTTGCTGTTGAATATCATCATTTTTCAATGGTGTAAGCACTACAAACGAAATTTAAATTCATCTCCATTATACTGGGGTGGAGGCAGAAATCTTAAAGACTGATATCTGAAAACTTGGACAAATAAAACCAAAATTATCTGACCTAACACACAACTCAAGGTAAGTGAGATTTTGGGTGAACTAACCTTAAATGTGCCATGTGGAGTTTTCAAACAACAAAACTCACCAAAATGCATTATATCTATCCTTGAGGCCTAACAGAAGTGTTGAATGTATTTTCTTCCTCATAAAACATATGCAAAGTGATTATTTAAAAAGTGTAGCTTGGCAGCTACTAGCTAACGAGCACTTTCTCACAAAATTAAAACAACATGATGGATCCCTGACGAACAGACTGAATTTGCATTTTGTTTCAGGCATTTTGCCCTTAGTATTATTATTGATTTAAGTTGCCATTTTTTGGGGTCTGGCAAAGGAACCCAATTCTGACGACCCAATTTTAAATCCCTCCTGAAAGCTCTGATTGGCTTGGTTGTTTTTTCAAGACATCAATGAGCACAACACTAAATCTATTAGAAAGCCTAAAATTGGCAGGCATGGGCGTGATTCAAAGGTCTAAAACCAGGGTAGATGCCACCATGGTCCCACTGGAAGGCTGGGTTTAGAATAGTAAAATTAAAAATGGTCCCTTAGGTATAATAGTTTAGATGATTAAGTGTAGATATAAACTTGACTGTTAAGGTTAGAGATGTTACGGTTAGGTCAGGGTTTGGTGTGGTTATAAGGATAAGAATAAGAAGAGTCTGCCCATAACTATAGTAGGATCCATGAGAACGCAGTCATGGAAGTTGCTGTTTCAAAGATTGCTATCCAAGATAAATAACTGTCACTTCTAGTTTATCTAAAGTACTAATCTACATGTCAAAGTAAGGCTAGTTTTATAAATCTGATAATCCTTTGAGTAGTAGAAGGTAGTGTGTTCAAGCTCAAATTGGCTGCCATAGGAAATAGGTCAACAGAGCAAGAGGTGAGAAAGAGACAAGGACGTTAAGTACATGTGCATTTCTGTGTGCAGGTACAGTATGTGCAGATGAATCCTCTAGATGAAATCTGCTGCAGTTCTGTTTGGTTCACCAGCCACACCTTCAACTTCAGTTCTTCCTCAGGGATGCAAGTACAGTCTTGTTTGCAGCAACTACTGTAGCTGGCACAGCAGTGTGTATACACACATACACACATGTTTCTTTATTAACATGTGTCTGTTAATGTCTCATGCCCAGGACAGTCCAGTTATTGTCAGAGCCACAGTCCATTTCAGGCTTAGACAAGGAAGCAGTACAATCAAAGTGCTCAGTGCTCCTTCAACCTGTGAAGTTGAGACAAACATTAACACCATATTGATAAGTTGGGTGTCATTAAGTTTTACAGTTAAGTGCAATAAGCTCTCTAAAAACTGAACTTTCTGTTCATGAAGGAACATTATTCTTTGTTTTTTTCTATTTTCGCAATTAAATAATATGTAAATAAATCAAACTATTAAATTACACATTGTTGTGTCCTTGCTTCAGAACATTTGTTCATCTACCAAGTTCAATGTCAAATTACTATTTTAGTGAGTGATAATATTGTGAACTGAGGTTTGTTGCTGTGTTTAAATTCTACCTTCCTATTGGGAAGGATGCGACTTCTTCAATAATTAAATCCAGGCAACATTTCTCAGGCAGAATATTTCTCATCTGCAGTTACACCAACATGGCAGCATCCACTGTGGATGCTACATGACATTTATTTTAACATGCGAGCCTCACAAAGACTTTGGGTTATTTCCAACACATTTTTAGAAGTACATCGTCTTCTTTGGGGTTTTATATTCATAAAAAATGATATAGTTAATATAAAGAAATGACTGCATAACAACTGAAAAGAATGACTCATCTTTAAGGTTAATTTAAAGTTCATTAAGCTTGTAATATGTACTATATTATATAAACAATAAATTATATAGAATTCCCTTTTCTATTACAAGCCATAGAAAAGATTTTTCGTCACTGAACCAGTTTAGTAAAGGATGCAGATGTAAAGCATAGTTATATAATTTCATATCTGGAACAGCCAAATCTCCAGACATTTTCCCTCTCTGCAAACTTTTCATTTTCATTTTAGGATGTTTGCCTTTCCATATGAACTGAGAGATAATTTTGTGTAAATTTTTCCAGTACTTGGATGGAGGGGACAGAGGTAACTTTATTCTAGGGAGAAAATTCATTTGAATTACTGAAATCCTGGACGATATGGAAATGGGTAGGCAACACCACCTTTCTGTATCTCTTTGAACACCGTTCGATATTTGAGTATAAGTCTCACAGTTTTTTTCCCTAAAGAAGAATATATCTATTACAAGATATTTAAAGTAAGAAACTACTGGAATGTTGTGGCTCATACCAGCATCACTCAAGCAATTTAATAATAATAATAGAGCAGACCATGTCCAGCTGATGTTGTAACTTGAAAGGGATCTAAACTTATTGAAAACCTCAAAAATACAAGATAAGGACTACTGCACCTTAGACAAAAATAAAAGTACATCATCTGCAAAAAGAGAAATGTGATGAGTAGAACTTATGCTTATTGGTTTAATGACAGAAGACTGCCTTATTGCCTGGGAAAGGGGTTCCATTGATAAAATACATAATATAGGGGATAGAGGGTCTCCCTGTCGACTAGATCTAGTTACTTATACCCCCAGTAACCACACTGGCAAAGGGATTAGCATATAAAGTTTTTACCATATCAATAGATTGTTAAAAATCTAAACCTAAACCCTTTTGTTTTAACACTGACCACTGAACAGTGAAACAGTTTAGTCCTTAGTTTAGTCCTTAAAAAAGATAAAGTGGTTATTGTAGGTGATTTCAATATTCATGTGGACGTTGAAAATGATAGCCTTAGTACTGTGTTTATCTCATTATTAGATTCATTTGGCTTTTGTCAGAGTGTACATGAAGCCACTCACTGTTTTAACCACACCCTCGACCTTGGTCTGGTATATGGCATTGAAATTGAACATTTAATAGTCTTTCCACAGAATCCTTCTTTATCGGACCATTATTTAATAACTTTTGAACTGCTATTAATGGACTACACGCCATTAGGCAAAAATTCTTAGTCTAGATGTCTATCTGATATTGCTGTGGCTAGATTCAAGGAAGCGATCCCATCTGCATTTAATTCAATGTTATGTCTCAATATAACAGAGGACTCCTATGCAAATTGCAGCCCCTCCCAAATTGACCATCTAGTTGATAGAGCGACAGGCTCACTGCAAACGACACTCGATTCTATCGCTCCTCTAAAAAGGAAGATAACAAAACAAAGAAGGTTAGCTCCATGGTATAACCCCCAAACCCGCAAATTAAAGCAAACATCACGAAAACTTGAAAGGAAATGGCATTCCAACAACCTGGAAGAATCTCGTTCAGTCTAGCAAGATAGTCTTAAAACATATATGAAGGCCCTCCGTAATGCCAGAGCAGCTTACTACTCATCATTAATAGAGAAAAAAAACAAAACAACCCCAGGTTTCTTTTCAGCACTGTAGCCAGGCTGATAGAGAATCATAGCTCTATTGTACCATGTATTCCTATAGCTCTCAGTAGTAACGACTTCATGAGCTTCTTTAATGATAAAATTTGAACTATTAGAGAAAAAATTCATCAAGTCCTGCCTTTAACCGGTGCTGACTTGTCTTCAAACACAGGAACCTTGGAAACAGATGTAGAGCCTGATGTGTGTTTTGGCTGCTTTGCTCCTGTCAACCTTCTTCAGCTGACTTCGACGATTAATTCATCTAAGCCGTCAACCTGTCTCTTAGACCCCATTCCAACTAGGCTGCTTAAAGACGTTTTACCCTTAATTAGCACTTCTTTACTGGATATGATCAATCTGTCTTTATTAACAGGCTATGTACCGCAATCCTTTAAAGTCGCTGTAATTAAACCGCTTCTTAAAAAGCCCACTCTTGATCCTGGGGTTTTCAGCCAACTATAGACCTATATCTAACCTTCCCTTTCTCTCTAAGATCCTTGAGAAAGCAGTCGCCAATCAGTTGTGTGACTTTCTAAATAACAATAGTTTATTTGAGGATTTTCAGTCAGGGTTTAGAGTGCATCATAGACAGCACTGGTGAAAATTACAAATTACTTTTTAATTGCAACAGACAATGGACTTGTCTCTGTACTTGTCTTGTTAGATCTTAGTGCTGAGTTCGACACCATTGACCATCACATCCTATTACAGAGACTGGAACATGTAATTGGCATTAAAGGAACCGCACTAAGCTGGTTTAAATCCTATCTATCAGATCGGTCTCAGTTTGTACATGTTAACGGTGAATCCTCCGTGCACGCCAAGGTTAGTCACGGAGTTCCACAAGGTTCTGTGCTTGGGCTGATTCTATTCACCTTATATATGCTTCCTCTAGGCAGTATTATTAGGAAGCACTCTATAAACTTTCATTGCTATGCAGATGATAGTCAGTTATATCTATCGATCAAGCCAGATGAAACTAACCAGTTAACTAAACTTCAAGCATGCCTTAAGGACATAAAGACCTGGATGACCTGCAACTTTCTGATGTTAAACTCTGACAAAACTGAAGTTAATGTATTTGGTCCCAAACACCTCCGAGACACTTTATCTAAAGATATAGTTACTCTAGATGGCATTGCCCTGGTCTCTAGCAGCACTGTAAGGAACCTCGGAGTTATCTTTGATCAGGATTTATCCTTTAACTCCCACATGAAACAAACTTCAAGGACTGCCTTCATTCACCTATGCAACATTGCAAAAATCAGGCACATCCTGTCTCAAAATGATGCTGAAAAATTAGTGCATGCATTTGTTACTTCTAGGCTGGACTACTGCAATTCCTTGTTATCCGGCTGCCCGAATAAGTCCCTTAAGACTCTCCAGTTGATCCAGAATACTGCGGCACGTGTACTGACAAGAACTAGGAAAAGAGATCATATTTCACCAATATTAGCTTCTCTGCACTGGCTCCCTGTAAAATCCAGAATAGAATTTAAAATCCTTCTCTTCACCTACAAAGCGCTTAATGTTTTGGTACCATCGTATCTTAAAGATCTCATAATACCATATTATCCGACTAGAACACTGCGCTCCCAGGATACAGGGTTACTTGTGGTCCCTAGAGTCTCCAAAAGTAGAATGGGAGCCAGAGCCTTCAGTTATCAAGCTCCTGTCCTGTGGAATCAGATCCCAGTTTGGGTTCGGGAGGCAGACACCATCTCCACATTTAAGAGTAGGCTTAAGACTTTCCTCTTTGATAAAGCTTATAGTTAGGACTGGCTTGGTGAGTCCTGAACCAGCCCTTAGTTATGCTGCTATAGGCCTAGACTGTTGGGAGACTTCCCATGATGTGCCTCTTTCCTCTCTCCTTTTCTGGGAGGGAGTGAGTGGAGTTTGTTAATTTATTATTAAGTGAAATAGTTAAAACTACAGTCAAAAGCAAGCAACAAACTAGTAAACAACATCTAAAACCAACATTGTTTTGAAGTACAAAACAGCTGTTTCTCGGCAGCATTTTTTCAGGGGTGGCGAGGCTGGAAATAGGACAGTGGTGTGAAGTGCTGTGGAGCAATGAATCAATGAGCGCCGGTGTAGGGCTGTACATTGAAAATGATAGGGGCGGCTGTTTTGACGTGCGCCGTTTGGCAGCAGTGTGTTTTGTACTTTTGCCTTCTTCATTTGCTGTAGGGATTCTTTAAGCGCTTCCAGAGACAAAGGGTCTCCAAAAGATAAAGCTTCCGTGAAGATAGGGATGCCAAAATAAAAATTTATTAAGAAAACCATTCATATCATTTAGTGGCACCTAGTTCTCTGAAGTATATAACTCTGTAATATTTCCTAAATCTCTCATTTATTGACTTTGAGAGAGCCCGATTCTGACCTAACTGCTAGTATATCAGAAGAGTAATCCTTAATTTTTTATTTATTTGCCAGAAAACGAGTGGGATAGCTACCATAATAATATTGATTAAATCTATTTTTATGCATAGAAAATTCTGCCTTTTGTGTCAAAACATTACTGAGATCTTCCTTTAGTAAATGAACAGCTCTTCTTGTACTTGCTAGGACTGCTCTAAATGGGAGACACATTTTTCTAGTTCATATATTTGTGTTCTTTATTCATCTTAGATGAATAAGAAATTGCTTTGTTTCTTATAAAACCTTAAATGGAATCCCAAAGAATGCTTGCATCCTCAACTGATTAGCTATGGATCTCAATAAAGTAATGCAATTCAGATAGTTCACAAAAATCAATATCCTGTAATAAAGATAGATTGAATTTCCATTTAATGGCACTGGTAAAATGTAATTAGCATATATAGCCATGGTGGTCAGATAAGGACATCCAAAATGGTATTCAACAACTAGTTCAAAACCAGACAATTCTGCTAGTAACTTGTAACTGAAAAAAGCAGAATCAAAGGTGTTAGGTGCATATACAGTATATTAACAAAAGCAAGTTTCCTTCCATAGGCTTACACTTTATATAAGCAACTTTACCCTCCTTGTTGTGACCTTTTTCCAGGATATCTTTTTTCAGGTTTTTATGCAACAATATTACTACTCCTTTATTGTGTGTACAGTTCTCAATTATTTATATCATCTCTCTCTCTCTCAAATGTGTTTATTTGAGCATGGCTATATCCATACGGTTCCTAGCTAGGAAATCTATAAGAGGCATTTTGCTTTTTTAAAGCAGTTGAATTTTAAATGAGTTATGAAAAATGATGAGGAAAAAAAAAAGAAAAGAATTTATATCACTTAAATTACCCACCCAATTCCCACCTACCCCCATTAACCCCTCAAATCCCACTTGTTCCCGCCAGTCCTCCAAGTGTCTTGCAGGGATGCAGCATTGCAGCAAGTCACCGACCCCCACACCTCACACAAATATTACATATTACTCAGCCTAGATTATTAAACCTATATGTGTCATACTTTACCCAAAAAAAACAGCACAATAAACCCACAATGACGGTAAAACAACAATAATAATAGAATATAATACAACAAAAACAACCTATAAACATATTTACAGTATAGGCACTGCATGTATATACTGTAATGTATTCTGTGCTCATGATAAAATGTAAGTCAAAAATAAATAAACACTTCACTGGTATTAGTTTTCAATGTATGTGTGTTTAAAGTTAGAGTTGCTTTTGGATATAACTATTATAATAACATATAATACTATATAAACAATTTTGACACCCAAGCCCAACATTTTAATTTAAATCAAAGTCATTCACAATGTGGATCTGTGAGAAATAGGAAGCAAAGGAATGGAAGGAATGCAAGAATAGCCAATAGAAACAGGAAATTTAGTAAAATGATGAACAGTAGAAAAGCAGGACTTACTCTACAGTGGAGATAGGACGGGATTTAGTTGAGGCCAGCTCCTTTGTCACAAGCCGTAGCAAAAGCTGCACACATGCATGCACAATATAAAATATTAGTTCATTTATTTATTTAACTTCATTTATTATTTAGCTTTTAGTTCATTTAATATTTGAAACATATTCCTATTGTGTGGTGCTGGTATCAAAACTTGAATTAAAACAACACCAGCCTGCATTTAAAGCTACATTAATTGATTTTTTGGCCACTTGGAGACAATTACATTTCTAGTATTTTATAAATTCTAGGTGGTATTAGCATTGTGCCCCCCCTTCCCAAAATCTCTCTCTCAAAACCTAACACGGCAGCGGTGGATGGCCGCCCACCATTGAGTCTGGTTCTGTCCAAGGTTTCTGCTCTCTTAAAGGAAGTTTTTCCTTGCCACTGTTGCCAAGTGCTTGCTCATGGTGGGATTTGTTGGGTCTCTGTAATTAATATTATAAAGAGTTCGGTCTAGACCTGCTCTATAGGAAAATGAGATAACTTCTGTTATGAATTGGCGCTATATTAAAAAAAATAATTTAATTATTAAGTTGTTATGGCAACGTCAACATTCATTTGGGCTTGTGTTTGTGTCCACCTGATGAATTAAGTCCAATATTCACTCTGCTTTTAGCCTGATAAAAATATCTGGCTTTTTAGCTGCAAAATGCTCCACTATAATCACCTGCTTGTACAGTGGGTTTCTTAGAGCTTTTTGCTTGAAAACATCTGCTTGCTGCTGCTGGAAACAAGCTTGATGAAAGCGGTGACTGTGAACTAAAACAGTAAAGCTGCAAGGAGTAAATCCAAAACAATTAGCTAAAAAAGGCTAACAAGTGCCATAGAGCTGAGGGAAACAGCAGAGTTGGTGATAGTTCGTAATATATATATATATATATTTTAACATATAGATAAGGTTTCATCACTATGACTGACACATACAAGTGACAGTAATTTGATCCAATATAAAATATTGCGTAGTGCAGCTTTAAGGACAGCCCAATGAAACTCTTTTACAACTACTACTATTATTGGTAATGATACCTCTGTTGTTCATGGTTTTTAAAGCACTCACCAACAGAGCAAGGAAGTCAGCAGTCATCAACATGTAGAAGACCTGATTCCAGCCTCCTGAAGACAACAGCCCAGCCAGCAGGGGGCCCAGTGCTGCACCTGACAGCATAAACATAATTAGGATCATTTGTTTGTATGTGTGGATTATCTCCCTATAGAAAAATCTATAGGAATCTCGGACAGGTTGAATCCTAAATCAGTCTTATATTTAATGAAAAATGCTACACTGAATTGAAAAATAACAGAAGATATGCCAACATGAACACCACTAAGCATATCATTAAAAGATAAGGCTGGTGATATTTCATGTGGAGACCAAAACCAACAATGAATGTCTCCTACTAAAAAGTATTGTCTGTGCCATAGACATACCTGCCAACACTCCCGTTTTTCCCAGGTTTTCCCCATATTTTCCCCATATTTCAAGGCCATCTCCCTTGAAATAATCCCTCCCGTTTTGTTGTTTCTCCTGGGAAACTCCTGTAATTTTAACCCATCTATCACCGCAACCTGGCAACCCACACCTCGATCCAAAGGACGTGTGTGCAGTTTCTCTCTGTCTCTCTGACATGTTCCTTCATTAACATGAACATACACACTGTAGTTTTTTCTCAAACCCAAATACACGTCCTGCTGCCTGAAATATTCACTAGACCACCAAATGTATACTAACCCATTGCTGTGAAACTATATATAATAATAAAAGTCTTAAGTAGGAACCAATGGGCTTTGGGCTGAGTGCTACAGACAGGGTAGGGAAGTTTAAAAGCATTGCGAGACGGACTAACACATACACATTGTTGGTTTGTTTTTTTCCATGGGATTTGTTGAAAATTAGAAAAAGTTTGAATAACACCAGCCTTATCTGTTAAGTAGTTTTATTTGTGTCCTTTGGTAGGTTTGCATGATAGAAGGTCATATGGTGTTTCTGTATTTTCGTAACTTAAAGCTAAACTAAAATCGTGCTTGCTGGGTTCAGGGTTCCTGTACCTTTTCCATTTTAAAATTCCATACTTTTCCAGACTCAAATTTCCAGACTTCTCTGTAGAATTTTCAGACCATATTTGAAATCTGAGTACAAATAGCTGGATGTTTATTATGTAAATAAATTATTTTAAAATCCAAATATGTTACATTCTGACTATCTATGGTTATTATGTTGCCAAATAATTGCCAGAAGATTGTAGCTAGGTACTGGACATCATACAAATCAATTTTGTGACCGCTCAGTCCACACTCCCACGCAGAAAGTTAGACGACATTCCACTGTCAAACATCTCTGCCTAAAGAGGAGGTAAACTAACCATTGCTATATTCATATTATTTTCCCTTAACATATTGACAAATAATATTATATTACTGTTCCCCCCATATTTTTTTGTCTCTTTTATAAATAAGAACCAGAAATTAGTTGAAAAAAGTTAAATAATTTAAATTTCATGGCGTCTGTGCAGCCTTGTTTATTCACTGTGTCCATGGAAACAATGATGAACGCAGCCATAAAGATATGGTACGCAGAAAAGATAGTCTGTTTACTTTTCTGATAACTACATCACTGCATAACTCATAAATGTTCAAACAAGCTTAATATTTGGTTATTTGTAATGCTATGTATATATGCAATTCAAAGATATTGCCGCATTTTCTTTCCAACTAATTTGATGTCTGGATATGGTACAGTTATAAGGCACTTGGGGCAGAGCTGTTTGGTTGTGACGTACAGGCATAGAGGCAGCTCTGTGTAGGAGTGTGCGTTCAGTCACACGCCATACTTCTTGCCTTGCTTTTGACGACATAAAGCTTGCTCTGGCCTGCGCTCTCTCACACAGTGGTAAACATTTTGGCTGCACTGGCTGCCTGCTCCAAACGCCATGAAAAACACTCTGCTTGTATGATCAATTTATTTTTAGAAATTCTGAATTTTATATAGGTTATAAAACATAATGGGGGCAATAGTCTGGAAACAAATATTTTTCTATACTCGCTCTCTTTTTTCCATACTTACACACATCAAATTCCATTCTGTTCCATACTATGTAGGAACCCTGTTTATTGTGTTTTGTAACTAATTCAATTTAGTACAGAAACCTAAATGTCTGTTGATCAGTGATACTGACCTACAGATCCTGTGCCATCGATGATGGCAGTGACAGTAGACAATGCTCTTGCGTTGCCTTTCAGGCTCTTGTGGGTCCCCTAGGGTCAAAGGAGAGATGGAGAAAGAGGAATGAGAGAGGGGACCTTAGCAGATTGACTTAATACTCATGTTCGAATTTAGTAGATTGGAATTAGAGTTAAAACACTTACCAAATCAGCAGACACTGCGGTTGTGATGAGGGAGTAAGGTCCATTGACTAGACCTCCACACACTAACAGCATGCCTGGGAAACACAGACTGGGTAAGTTATATCTTGGTTTTCAGTTATGGAGTTTCTACAGCCACCCAAATCCACTGTACTCCTGTATTAATAAATGTTCCCCCTCATACTGAAAATATATATGACATGTTTGATAAAGTTTATACTGCTTCACTTGGTGCAAACCAACAATGTGTGTTATGATAATTGTACTATATCAGAGCTGCTGTTGTTGCTCAGCAGCTGCACCTCATCTTCTGCTGTAGCACACAGTGACACAACATAACATTTACAAATTCCCTTCAGCATATTGTGAGAATAATGAGCCACAGCTGTGACCATCATGAGCTCAGTGTGAATGAATTAAGAGTCATCATTTGAGCCACAATGTCTGCACTGAATGAACCACTGATGATCATTAAGGCTGAGCTAATCAACCAATCAGTGCTGATGAGCTATTCTGTTAAATTTAGCCAGGTCATGTGACCTAATTTATCTGGAACTCATACATGATTAGCAGCTGGACACACAGAGGGATGTACATTTACTTAAGAATTGTACTGACAGCTAGAGTGTGGGGCTTTTACACATAAAAAGAAACATCCTTTACATTCAAGCCCTTGCCAAACGAGTTCATACAATGCTGATTAAGCCTATTTATATATCTCTGTATTTGGCAGTACATCAGAGTTTTTAAAGGTCCAGTGTGTAACATTTAGGAGTTGGTATTGGCAGAAATGTAATATAATACTCATAAGTATGTTTTCATTAGTGCATAATCACCTGAAAATATGAATAGTTGTTTTCATTACTTTAGAATAAGCCATTTTTATCCACAGAGGATAAAATGTTGAACCGCCATGGTCCTACCGTAGCGCAGAACAGACAAACCAAAACTGGCTCTAGATAGGGCCTTTTGCGTTTTTTGCTAGTTTCGCGGCCACCGTAGTTTATCTCACATGCTTTGAAGGGTAGGGATACGAGCGGTATTCAAATGGTTGCAAACTGCGATTTCACCGCTTGATGGCACTAAATCCTGCATACTGGACCTTTAAATCTGGTGTCTGTGGCAACACCAGTAATGATGCGTTTTACACCAACCAGCAATGATTGGTTTGCCAGAGTGGAAGCGGGGAGCGACCCAGAGCCATGTAGAGAGCAACGTGATCCGCCATTGCTTTATTATTGAAAATTGTTTATTTTGTGTACTATGATTGTAAATTGTGTCCAAAAAAAGTTCCTTAGCATTCAGAAGAAGGATTACTGTCAACAAAACAAAGTGATCGACAGCGAGGACAAACACAGAACCATTGATGTAGCTTTATCTTTTCCTCGTTGGAGAGCGCTGAGAGACGGACTGAGGGCAGACACCAATGTCACGTTACTGCTCTTGGACAGGTTGGTATTCACAAAATATTTGGGGCGAGCTCACCTGTAGGCATACATCATAAGCACGCATCGACAGTGTTACAGTACAGTATTACTCTCACTGCCAGAAAGAGACAAAAGTTCCGCACTCCAGCTTTTAAAGTACAATTTAAAAGGTACTTGTACTTTACTGTATTTCCATTTTATGCTACTTTGTACTTCTACTCCACTACATTTTGGAGGCAAATATTGTACTTTTTACTTCACAAAATTAGTTACTAGTTACTTTGTAGATTCAGATTATTAATACAAAATATAAATCAACTAATTTATTATTATTATATACTATTATGGATTAAGGTACCCAGTACTTAAATTTAGCCCCATCTTTACCACCTGCAACATTATTGGATCCATTTTTATCAAAATGCTAATTGTGAAATTTTGGGCTTTGTAGCTACTAAACTAATTTCTTTTGAATTAAAATGGTAACAAGAGGTCTTCTATGTTGGTAAAGAGTAGCCTGTTTTTGATTACTTAATTGTTGTAAGAGATACAGAAGTGTACGTGCAGCTTCTGAGACGTGTTTTGGAATGACTGTACAATATACTGTATCTAGATGAACACATTATCTGAAATAATATGTATACATGGTGCAAATGGTGATATATATACATACAGTAGCTGGCATTTATTTTATTTGCAGTCTCTTTCCATGTATCTTTTTTGTCTGCACTTGCCAATGCCGCACTTGACTGCTCTTATTATATGTTGTTTTCTCTGAGGTAGAGTTTCCTCCATGCTCTAGATTTGGCTGGAGGCTAATTTCACGTGTTAGTTACTAATGGAGATATTAAAAAATTTCACACAAATAAAATTAACTTTAAATGTGAATTATTAGGCTTTTGCAGAACATATTATTGAGAAAATGTCAGATTTTTTCCCCCTCAAAAAATTAATAATGAAGCAGATGTAGGGTAAATCATGTCTGATTATTCCTTTCTGAACATGCATGTAATCACCACTTAAAAGCTTCTGTTAAAGGTCACTGCTACAGTTCGCTGTGAGAAGTGAGTCACTAGATAAATACATCTCATTCTTCTACTTTAAGCAAAGCACTTTTTTTTACTCCTCACAGTTGGCTTTTTAGAGCAAGTGTAGTTCTAAGAATAAATATGGATCCAGGGTTCTAGAAATCACCAAACTCAGAGACTATCCACCACAGACGTTTAGTACGGTAGCTGCCAAAGAAATATTCGCTTCTTGTTTTAACAAGGTCTCTTTCGCATTATAAAAATATATTTTTTCCTATTTCCTAGAGACGCGGCAGCCCAGAGCAACCATATACAGTATATGACTGATTAATCATATAACTATATGATTGATCTATGTGGCAGGATGTTCAGGTTAGGTTATGGTTGTGTTGTGGGCTGCTGTTCTGTGCGCCCATACGTAATTCTTGTGTCTTGATTCGGAGTCAGAATCAACACGACCAGACTATGACGGCACCAGTCCGTGCAGCGTTGGCTACCGGACCGCATATATTATCTGACAAGAACGGACATATCCTACCCTCGGACCTCTCACTACCTCCTGACAGCGCACAAGCCCAGCTGACGTGACATTAGGAAAAGAAAAGTTCCTTGTAAAAACAAAATAATTTGGTATCTAGTAATAACGAGGAAATATGTCATAATAACATGAAAAATCTTGTTAAAATGAGAAAAGTATAAAATTTTTCCAAGACCCTTTCAAATTCCACTTTATTACAAGAACTAAGCAAAAAAAATGTTTGTCTTGGTGGCAGCAATAAGCTGTCATAGTTCAGAACATTTTTACCTACACTTAATAAAATGAAAATTTCAACTGATATTGGTTAGGCATTGACTAAGCCTCCGACTAAATGAAGGCTTACGGGCTAGATAACTACTGTCATCACGTTAAAAGTAAACATTATATGGATTACTTATGATATAGCTTACTTCCAGACCATAGTCAGGAAGCACAGGGGAGATGTTGCTTACTTCCAGAGACGAAGTTGACTCTTACTTCAGGGCTAACTCCCTTCACTTTTCCAGCAGTTGGGGAAACAACAGAGACTTTTCTTGGTCTTGAGAAGTTACAGCATTTATTAACTGACACACCGTAACCTACACTGCAACATTACATTTACTGCCAGATTGACAATTTACTGCTTATCTTTTCCTTTTTCCCCCCACTGCTCTGCTCCATTCACCGTCACTGTCTGCCATTTCTGACAGAAATACATTGTTAAGGAGATTAGTCCGTCACCCATACCAAAAGTTGAATAGTAGCAATAATGTATGAAAGATGTGAAAAGACTTGAAAAATGCATGAAAAAGTGTAGGAAAGAATACGAATAGTTTGGGAAAGTGGGAAAGGGATGAAGGATGGAAACTGTATTCCTTGAATAATGGCTTGGAGCTAAACTGCATAGTTGGCTTAACTTTGCATGAAGAAGCACCTGAAGGAGTATGGATAGTTTTCTGTTGTCATACATTGACCATTGGTGGCTTTTATTTTGGAAAAAAAAAAAAAAAACAGCCTCATCCTGAGTTCCCTGTTAAGGTACAGTTACCTTCTGGGTCTCTTATTGTTAAAATAGTGACCATTTGGAGCTTTTATTTTGAAAAACAAGCCCCCAAACTTCCTGTTGAGATAGTTACTTTATCAGGCTTTTATTTTGAAAGAAACAGCATCAGATGGGCCTAAATACCCATTTGATAGATGGGATGGCTTTATGATATTGGCCAATGGTATTTTTCAGTGTCTTTACTTTTAGCTTTTTGTTGTCTTTTTAATTAGTCTTTCTGCACCATAGTTGGTAAGCTATTGTGACAATAATTGTAACTATAAAGATCACATCACACAAATTTATAATCTTAACTTGTGTGTTGATTTTTCTCCTAAACAAAAATATGTGGATATATATCATCAAATCAAAATTTCTATATTTTCAAATTAGTTGAGCTGTACAATTTTTCCACATACCCCCGGGTAACTGCAGAAGTACCCCTTGGGGAAATCACTGGCTTACAGGACCAAAAGGTAGAAAATAGCTGAATCATAGTTTAAATGTAATTTAACAGTATTTTGATATTTGAATGGTTTCGGTAGCTAAATGGATGCAGGAGTAGTAGAAATTGAGTTTACTGGAGAGAGAGAGACAGACAGACAGGAAGTGTGAGAGATGGACAGAGAGAAAGAGACGAGAGGGACAGTCAGACCGAGAGAGACATATAGAGGTAGGTGTGTGTGTGTGTCAAACTGCACCAAACACCTCATCTAATCTAAAACAGCTGTTTCCACACTGAGATCAAAGGTTGCCATGGTGATGGTACTGACAGGTATGTGACTCCTGGCTCAGAGAGATAATATCATAGAAATTTTAGCACAAATTTTCCCAAATTATGAAGAGTGATTATTGTGGGAATGACAGCAAGTTGAAGAGAAGAGTTTTCTTTTTTTCTTTTTTTTTTAACAGATCCTCTGCACTCAAACATTCAGTCCAACATTCCACCAAATGCACACTCATTGTCTCAGAAAAGGACTGATGTGTGATTGTATAGAAAGTATGAAAGATATGAAAAAGTTGAATTAATGTGAGAAAGTCCCAAGGATTGGGAACGTTTTAAAGTTGGAATGGAGATTCTAAGTGAATGTATGATTTACTGGGAAGAGGTAGAAGATGAGTGGGTTTAAAAGGATTTTCTCATTGACTGGCATTATAACTACTTCAAACAAAGTTGAATATTTTGAAAAGTTTGAATGCAATTTGAAAAGTTGAATAATACCTAGAATGTATGAAAGATGTGGATCATTGTGATGTTTGAATGTTTCTAGCTGAAAGTAGTAGAAATTTTGAACATTCCGCCCATACGTTTGAATGCAGAAAATGTCCTAGAAAAACTTGAATATTTTGGAAAGTATGAAAGATATGAATGAGAAACGTAATAGCAGGAATGTCCTAATTGAGCTGAATATTTTGATATTTGAATGAAGTTTCTTTGTTGAACAATGTGAAAGGAGTTTAGTGCCAAAAAATGTGGCGGAATAATAATGAAGAATTTTTTTGTAGAAGAACATAGGTGCTTTCAGCATTCACACCCAATCAGGTTCAAATCATATCTAGATACAATCTGTATACGAGACGCATTTTAATGCAAGGTGAAAAGGGGGTCCATGGGTAATATTAAGCTAACTTTTTAGCTAGCTAGCAAACAATGTAATGTTTTGTTAAGGACTACAGAGTGACCGAAAGTTAATGCCCCCCCCCTCCTGACAACACACAAATATATTATTCATTTATTTTAATTTGGGTTGGCAAGCATCTGTATATTGATTAAACTCTAATTTTGGTTTACATCAATAAACTTGGATTTACTAAATAGAGATTAGTTTAATTGTGCAACTCAGCTCTGCTTAATTTTAAATCTGGATTTACTCATTTTAAACCTAGTTTTGCTAAACTCTGATTAGAACTAATCTTAGATTAAATTAATCCTTGTTGGTGCAACCCAGCCTAAATGTTTGCTCACTCTAGTTATAAGTATTTTCTTTAACAATTGATTAATCATTTGTGTATGAATTGTCAAAAATAACAAATGGACATCACAGAGTCCTCAGAGCACAAATGATTACTTAGAATTATTTACTGATCAATGGACCCAAACACCCAAAGCTGTTAATTATAGGATGACAAAACCAAAACCAGGCTAATCTTCACATTTGAGAAGCTGGAAGCAGAAAATGTTTGGTAGTTTTCATCATCAACAATTCAATGCTTCTCAATACCACTGAATAATTTTCTGTCAATCAACTAATGAATTAATCATCTAATCATTCAGCAATAGCTCTGACTAGGTTGAGGCGTGAGAGTTGGCTCTTACCAATGGTTGGACCCAAACCGAACTCACTGATCATGGAGAAGCCATACAGCTGCAGTAAAAAGACAAAGCATGACTGTCAAAACACTTGCACTTTCAGTCACCATTCACATGTAATTCACATGTCTAAACAAATTAGCAGCAGCCTGGTTCAAGCTCAAGTGATAAGAGGATATTTGCGTCTAATTTGTCAACACTATGCTGTAACTTTGAGTTATCAGAGACTGTTAAAAATTACATTAAATATGCCTCATCTTCTTCATGTATGACATAAACAATAGATACTGTGTAACCTGTCTAATGCTTCACTGCCAACAAACACACATTTTGCTTCAGTAAAATATAAGTGCTACACACAATCAGAGGCTGGGTTAACTTAAAAAAAAGAAGATTTAAGCTGTGCAGGGAAACTTATGTCAGTTCCAAACACTTTCTACAAATTCCTGCTCAAAGTTGATCTATTTATCAGCCCTGTTTGCCTGATGTTTATCATGCTACTTGCCACAGAATAGTGGGATAGATTTCCTTCCAGAAGTTACAATGTGGGTCTGAACTTCCTAATCTAACATTGATTGTTTTGACTCTGACTTTGTGGAATATGCACTTGCTTCAGGTAACTCCAAAACACAGTGTTAAATATTTTTTGGATGACCGTAGCAGTACAGTGGAAACTTACTGTGGGAGCAGCCAGCAGCAACATGACTGCACAGGTGGTGGCTCTCTTCCCCAATTTATCAGAAATCACTCCTGCCAAGATCCCCCCTGTGCATGCATGTGCCCCAAACACACACACGCAATAAAGAGAGGCAGATAGCCAGGAAATAGCATCATCTTTCATATTAGTGCACAAATGTAAGAAAATACTGACAGTAAGTGAATGTGGGAAGAAAAATAACATGTGTACAAAAGCACCTACCCACTATTCCTCCTACATCAAACAGGGTGGAGAGATCTGCAGCCTTCTTGGCATCTAGGTGAGCTGAGACACACACACACACACAATAATATATTATTTCAATTCTCTTTCTGGCAGTCTTTTGTCTGACACATGAGTGGTGGTAACAAAACAGAGCAGGCTGGGCTGCCTACACACTGTACCACAGCATAATAACAATGTGACATTACTCAGACAGCCACAAAGAGCTGACAGGCTGAGATACTGTATCAGCTTGGTGATCATATTGCAGATAATGTTACACTGCTGTTTACAAATGCACAGTGAAAGGCCTGTTCAACTCTGTCAGTCTCCACACTAGCCTCAAGTCTTTAGCCCCTTTCAGACATGCACCTCTTTATGTTATTCTGATGGCAATTTAACATCAGGGCTCAACAGTAACGGTTGCCAGGAAAGCCATTGGAAACCATTTTGAGAAACTGGCAACCAAAGGCCAAGAATTGGTTGCCAGTCACTGGCAACTAGGGATGGGAATCGAGAACCGGTTCCAGTTCAGAATCGGTTCTAAATTGTCCAATCCATCAGAATCGTATGCCTCGGAGCAGATGTGATAATGGCACTGGTATCAATAAAATCTATCAATTCCCATCCCTAGTGGCAACCACTTTAACATATAAAAAATATGCAGCAAACAGCAAAACGTGCATTCCAAAATGAATCATTTTTTTATATTTGTTGCATTAGTGAAATACTGCTGTTACAGTTGGAACAGGAGCCAGACAATGCTGCATGTGCACTGGTGAGTTTACTCGCATGCACACAGGCATCTGTTTTAGAGACTGTGCGAAGCAAATAAAGGTGTTTGACTGTGGGGTGAAAAGTGCAACTAACCCGTCAAACGAATGCTGGTATTTTGTATACCTGGAATTGAGGGTGGACACGTTAATAACTGATAACACTTAAGATTCAAATTCTGTAAAGTATCAGATAAAACACAAACTACAAAGAATTTTGTTTGGTTACTGTAATAAAGCTTTTAAACATTCTTTTATGTCACATTTTTATTATTAAGGTGACGTATAACTGCATAGTATCTTAATTGCTCAAAATATAAGGTGACTAAAAATGTGGCAACCACTTTTAAAAGTTCGTGTTGAGCCCTGAACATGTTGGTCTAATGTCTGAATTAAAAAAAAGAAAGTCACAACAGCAATACCAGTTCGGACCTGTAACATTTCAGTATCGCGTTCAACACAGCACAAGTCTGATTAATGTAAAGGCTGCAGCAGCATCACATGGTTAAACATGCAGAGAGAGAGAAAAGTCTATAAAATCAAATTTTCCCCTTACAGTGTTAAATGATGAAACGGATGTGGAAATGTTATCAGTGGATTCACTGAAATGAGTGTCCTCCTTCAGACAATAGTGTTCTTCCAACTTTATGTCAACAATGTGTGTTTGGTTTTTTCCTGTGTCAACATGACAATTATGGGTGTGAAAAAAGATATATTTGTGTAAGCCGCCCTGGCTGTGGCTTGGTGGAATGGAATCCATTCTGTGAATTTTGTGGAGAAACAAATAAAAATGAGGAACAATAATGACAATAATGGTTGTAGTTCTGTCTGGTCCTCACCTGCTTTGGTGATGTAGAGTGGCAGCCAGAAGAGGAAGGTATAGCTGACCAGCTTGGCAAACAGCAGACACAGAGAGAACTCGATCACTCCCTGCAGAGACAAACAGCACACACATTAATACAAGGTTGTTGGTATAGTAGATTTTCTGTGACTTGATACCTGCCTAGCTCAACTGCGCTGATGCAGTAAAACCTTCCTACAATAATAATCTGTTGACCTATTGGACCCAGTCTGATACAGAGACATGCTGCAGCGGAAGACTCATCCCCCCAAAAAGCACCACAGGCCACAGGAAGTCATTCCTGTCTGTGGCCGTCAGACTCTTTAGCTCCTCCCTCTAAGTGTCAGTCTGTATGACCCGAAGTCACTAAACTGGACATTGATCATTAACATCACTGCAATACATGAAATATTGTGCAATATTCTTTGTTAATACTGCTGTGCAATATACTCTTTTCAGTTTAAAATTCCCTATTTATTGATATTTCTTCATACTTCTATTACTACTGTGCAATATCCTCCATCTCATTATAATCTTAATAAGCTACACTTAACAGTTCACGCACTATTACTTACTACTTGTATTATTACATTGTATTAATTTACCGTACATACTTATCAACTGGTAAACCCACTTTGTACTTCACACTTAATTTTATACTTATACCCACTTGGTACTTAATTTATTTTCTGACCTGTATTACAGTGTATTATATTTTTTTGCTTAGTCCTTCTATTCCTGTGTGCACTGACGTGACAGTGTGAGTTTCCCCTCAGGGATCAATAGAGTATTTCTGATTCTGACATCTGTCAGAATACATTACCACAAAGCATTTTAGAGACTATCTGACATTCAAAACAGCAAAGAATCTATTCATAGACTCTAGGGTTTGACCAATATGGGTGTGGGACAAACTTTGGTACTGGTTGCTTTTGAGATGAAGCTACTGATGTGTTTATTCTGAGTTTATAATTAACTGTTTTCCCTGAACACATTCTAGGTAATCCATTTTCTCCTAGAGCTTTGGGCCCTACAAGAATCAGGATGGCTCTTCATTAGCTTGGACCTCAGATAAACAATCCCATGGTTGTAAGTAGAAAAGCAGGTGTTTTGGATGATGGATTTGTGTGCGCCTGTGTGTGTACATGGAACTGACTGGTATGCGTAGAGCTCCCATGAAGCTGATGGCAGACGGCTCTGATTCCCTCTTCACCACTACGACGGGCTGCACGGGGACACACACACTGTCCCTGGGCAACAACAGCTCTGTGTCGTAACTCTGAAGGAGAGGAGAAAGACAAGCACAGCAATGATCAGAGGCTGCAGGTCTAACTGGGTTTCTGTCCCATGCACCCAGTTCACCTACTAAATGAAGAAAAAAAATCAAAGTTAATTACAAATCATTCACAGTACATTTGGGCGGGGTTCATGTTTCAGAGATTTTTAACCCGGGAATTTTCATCAGCTGAGTTCATGCAGGAACTTTAGATAATTTGAATGGTGACTTCTGACAAAATACATGACAATAAATAAAAGAGAAGAAGAGAGGTAATTTAGCCAAACTGTGATTTGAAGAGGAATTACAAATTACTTTATCCAATTGAGTAACCAATTACAACATCCCCCTTTTATTCTGGGAAAAAAAGAATGTCACACACCAACATACACTTGTGTCAAACACAATCAATGCCAGCATTAATCTAGGACTGTTTTAACACCTTTGGTGTAATAGATGGGCAGGGTTCGACGTACAGACCAATACAGTAAGTGGCTGAAAGATAAAACTGCCCACTGTGAAGTCTGGAAAGAACAATTGCATGTGTTAACCCAATCCAACTATCATGCCAAAAAGGAAGTCCACGAGTACAGAGGGCTGTCTAAATCCAAAAACATTTGGATTCAGTCTATGAATGATTTTTCAGTGTTCATCAAGCATCCACCAAAATCTGACTGACTGCTGATGAAGCAACCAGGAAACACCTGGAAGCGAGGGAACGGACCTTCCTTTGAACACTATCATCATAATAGTAGCATGCCTGAATGGATTACAATGACATGTTTAAGTGCAACTTACTACATTCCAGGAAAATCCACCCTCTGATACTCTCACACTGTTTAATGTCATTGGTTTACACAGTGTTACCACTTCATTCGGTACACCTGTACAACCTAAAGCAGTCCATCACTGGTTTATTATTAGATTATTTTTGCAGCTGTAGCTACTGGTGGTCTTGTATTGAATTTTAATGAGAAGTCTTTTATGTTGTTTCTATTTTCCATGTATGAATGTTCCCTGTCAGTGCAATAAGGTAGCTTTTGACTGAATCCAAAATGTGACATTTACTGGCCATGTTTTAGATCACTATAAATGTTGCAATCAAACTCTGTCAAACCTATCTCCCCTTGGTGGCTGGTTTGGCCAGTTGTCTGTAGGACTAAAACTAATACACCACAAAACAGACAACTTTAACAATGATAAAAGTGTTTCTGGGAGAATTTTTCCTTTAAAGCCCCTGAAAACATATTTTCTCAATAAGCTTCTTACAATAAGTAACAGGCTCATACATGAAGAGATGACAGATTTTCTGTATGTGTTTTTCTCAGTGCTCTGGTTTGAAGTGGGAGGGGCTCAGTTGTAAAAAGGCGATGTCACATACTTCTCTCTGAATGAGAGTCTGATGACAGGTGGTGGGTTGTTTGGTCACTATCAATCAAATCTGATTAAACCTACACAGTCCTGATGAAGCAGGTTAAAGTTTCTGAGAGCTAAACTCTTAATAAGTAATACCTTTTTTTAAACTCTGATTTGTTTATTATGTAGTCATGAATATCTAATGTTATAGCGGGAAAAAAAATTGGATTTAAAGCTGGTGTTTTAAGGTTGTGTATGACTGAAAAGCGTAGATATGCACAGACAGGAGCATCGCATGTACAATACATAATGCATTAATATACACACAGTGACACACACCTGGGTTTTGTTGCCCTTGTATTGCAGATACACCTCAGTGTGTCCATTTACGCCATTCCAACTCTTGGTTGGGACCTGCTTGACGAGACAATAAATCATATTATTATTCACACCTGTCCCAGTTCATTTTTCCAGGCATTAAAGGTTAAGTCTGGTGTTATTCTATATTTTTCTTATTGCCAGCCAATCCCATGAAAAGACCAAAACCAACTGTGCGTTAGTCCATGTCTCAATACTTTCTCACTTCCCTACCCTGTCTGTGACACTCAATCCCAAAGCCATTGATTCCTACTAAGATGTAAATATTTAAAAACAGCTCACAAATATATGTTTCTTTATTTTAAAGGTTATTTTATTGCATAGTCACAAAGGCCTTGTAAACCACTGAAATTCAGGGATAAACATCATAGGAGATTGTTTGTTTGTGAGCACAATGCATATTCATGACAACCATGTGTGTGACTCCAAGAGGCTGTGTGTGTGCATGAAAAGCTACGGTCAAAATGGACAGTCAAAAATATAAAACGTTTGCTTATTTACTATATTGTCTGAAAAAAGGATAGACAAACTATCCATCCATATCCAAGCATCCATTTTGTCCTCACCATCATGACGGGAGGATAAATATTGGGAAAAAATATGTTGTTAATTCACCTGCAAGTGCATTTTTAAAAAAGGTGAAAATCGTCCTAAATGAGACATGATAAAATAACAGGAGATACCTTCACTAGTGACATCGGCTGTTACTATGAATTAACAGCTGGTAGATCAGCTGTAAAAACAGCATCAATAAAAGTGTGTGAAACAATCTGAAATACTTTCTGGTGTATTCTTGTAAAGTGACCCATTTGTGAAATTTTCTGATATATTATTATTATTGTTTACTCACAGCATTAACCAGATTGTCTGTAATATACAGCAGGGTGACAAATAATGGCAAAAACCAACATAAATATCATAGATCCTCTGTTAAACTCTACTGGAAGGATGAACATCATTCTTCCAAAAGATATTTTCTCATTTAGGGTTTGGTAGATGGTGGTGGAGAGTGCTCACTAAGGGTCCTTTACACAGAGCGTGATTTTTAAGGTAATTTACGTATATGTCATTTAAAAAAATTTATCACTCAATCCAACAATACACATACAAGGCAAAATCACTGTGCTGAAATGCGACATTTATTTTATTTGATCCCAGGTTAATTTTTAGTTTTTATCCGCGATAAGACAGGTTCAGCCAATCAGAACAAGGGACGTCATACATGGCAACAGCTACATGGTGATGTACTGTAAAAACAATGGTGGATCACCTTGTTATTTACATCTCGCAGCTAACACTTTTTAGTGAAGCCCATAAAAAACACATTCAGATCCTGGCACTCTGAAACTACTTAGCAGTCAAACTGAAACATGTTGTAATAAATATATGCTTCCAAGTCCACCAAGAAGCACAGGTGCTGCCTCGGTGCGTACAAATATAGCCAGTGATGGTAAGTAGTTTAAGCCTTTTTCCATGATAAAACGTTGACCAGCTGTTGGTTTGCCACAGCCTCAGTCTCTGTGGATTTTATGACTGTGGACTAGATTCATCTCAGCAGACCAAGGCTACACAACCTTCTAACAGTGGCTTCGGGTTTTTAGCCATAATGGGCACAACTGCAATCAGAGCAGTTCTTCTCAAATGCAGCTTTACATCTTCTAGACGCATTCAAAGTGGCTTACTGTCATCTTGTCTTTTCACGGTGTGAAACTTTATTGAAGTAACTGGGGCAATTGTCTTAAATTCACATCCCAGTAGATGTTAATACCCTTGATGCATCAATTTCGCCTTAACACATTGCTCCAAAATCTCCCACAGGCGTTTTTGAGATCTGGTGACTGGTACGGCCGTAACATATGATTCACATCATTTTCAGCCCTTGTGCCCTGTATAGAAGCATCAGCATTTGTTATGCTTCTTTCCTCATTTATTATGGTTTTCCTTTCATTTGTCACCCATCTGTATAACTCATAATCCTATTATATTCCACAAAAATCCAGCAATGGGTGTAAATCCTGAAGTGAGCTGAAAGACGCTGATACAGATTAAATGGTCACACATATAAAATACATGCATACACAAGAATTAATAATCTAAATACAAAGAAAGGATATTGTGTTTCCATTAAAAAACAAAAACAGAAAACAAGGTGTGTGTACTCACACTCTTGCCTGGACAAGAATTTTGAGCATACATGCTTTTCAGGTCATTTGGATCTGGAGAGGGGAAAATATGCCATAAGGTTAGTATGATCCTACTCCATTTACAGCTGTGAAATCCTGCTAAGAGCTGCTTGTTCTTCAGGGAGCCAGCAAAAACAGCCACAGAAAGCAGGCTGCCATGACTACTCTCACAGCTAAATACAGTTCTTTCTTTAAGTAATTAAGTAACATGTTTTTTCAGCAAGTCAAAGATCTTTGTACAAACCATTAGTGTGGGCACTGTAAATGGAAACACACTTTACTAAGGATGAAAAAGGGTAAGCCCAATAATCTGTCTACTTTGAGAAAGCAACTGCACAAGAAGCTAAACCTTCCATACACGATAAGAAAAGAATCAAGCCAATCAGCCAAATATTAACATATGGTAGTCCACTAGTCAATGAGGAGGCTGCACTCACGCTCAATGAGGAAGAGGAAGCAGACAACACCCATAGCTGCGATAATGAGACCTGGTACGATGAAGGACAGGCCCCAGTTGGAGGAGACCCAGTAGCCGGCGATCAGAGAGCCCAGGATGTTTCCCACTGAGGTGTGGGAGTTCCACAGCCCCATGATGAGTCCACGCCTGACAGGAAGACAAGACAGCAGCAACACAGACACATCAGGGTAGTGACTTTGGGAGGCAGTGAGTCCTCCCTCAGTCTCCTCCTTGCTGGCCATATATCTTCCTGTGTGCTAAATTGAGTCATTTCATTCTTCTTTCAGGTTTCACACTTTTGTCTTAAAATTCAGCTGTTTCATTAGTTTAAATGGGTTTGCAGCAGAAAAATGCAACACACCTCCACTAATTGAAATGCTGTACATTTTCCCTATTTGCTGAAATTTTACTCACTGAAAAGAACAAATCGAAACTTGTTTCCTAAATTAGTAAGCGTTCCATCGAGAAAACAATTCCCCAACACCCAACATGGCAACCACTAAAAAGAAAAAACAATTCAGAAACGCTCCTTAAGCCTCCAAGTCTCTGAGTGGGTTGGGGTACAGGTACACAAACAAATTGTAGTTTACAAGCCACTGGCAGACAGCGTTTTGTTAGCAGTGGAGAATAAGAAGAATAAGAGACCACACAACGTGGCATCTTAACTGACTGATGTTAACATTTGCAGGTAAGTTTTTAAGCTGTTGAGTGTGCTACAGCTGATTAGCTGATTAGTTATCTAGCCTTCAACCTGAAGTTAGCAGTGCAGGTTTTCCTGGTGAATGTTTGTTTGGTATCTCATTCATCACCAAGGTGCAACACAAGACATGACCATATTTGCAGACAGACATTGGGTAGAAAGCTAATGTTAGTTGTGGTTCAAATTGTGATTCTTTTTTGTGTCTATCGCAAGCTGCTGTCTTGTAGTTGTCACTTTTAGGTAATGATTTTTTCTCATAAGAGAGCACATGACGTGATTTACAGAGGAGATCTTCGGTCTGTAGCAGAAATTGTATTACACACTTAAATCATCAAAAAACCACAAACTCTTGATGAAATGTACTTTAATACAGAAGCCAAATTTAAATCCACATTTTATTTTTTCCTCTGCTAAAGTCAGTCTAGCACTGAGAAGACCTTACCTTCCTTTTCCAAACCAGTTGCCGATGCAGGTCACTAGACTGGGCCAGCCAGTGGTTTGGACCAAGCCATTGGCCACCTGAAATCACAAGAAGACGAATGAGGACAGTATTAATTTTACAGTGAGGCATTAGAAAAGGAGGTATTTAGCCACTTTTTTGGTTGACTGCACATATTATTTGTGTGACCATGTGTAAACGCATGGGTACATAAACCTGTGACTATGTATGTGTACATGTGTGTCTCTCTCTGTGTGTGAACATCTATCTCTGATGATATCTGTATTTGGGAGTTGCAGAATGAGTTATTTATTCATCTTATGTGGCAATACATAGACACAGTGTCCTTGAGCAAGATATTTTATCCTACCAGCTCCAGCAATGACACAATAGCTAGCTGTCCTGTGCCCCAAGCAGAGAGGTGGAAAGAATTTCCCTTATAGCAAAAGTACCTGTGCGTGTCGGTGTAGTATGTTTACTGTGTGCGCCTGCGGGCTCTATTTTCATGGCAGTGCTATGACTAGTGCAAGCACCGCAAGTTGGCGCATTAATCCTTGTGGTCTCTGCTTCAACTTTTTTGGCAAAAGTAGTATTTCATAATTTACTAATGCATTATGATGTGTCTCACCTGGACAAATATATAGAAGCCCAGGCTGTGGATGTTGTAGACATAACCCAGTCCAAACAGGCAGGTGAACAGGCCGCTGGTCAGCATGCCCACTGTTAGGTACAGTCGAATGGGCAGGCGCTCCCCGATGATGCCGCTGCATGGGCGCATAGTGGTGACATCATATTAACCACAACAACTCTCATCAATAAGGTTGGTAAATATCTCCCTACATGCAAGCTTTGTTTCATAACATTCCCAGAGGAGACTCTGTTTTAGTTCTGTTTGTCTGTCTGTTAGGTAGCAGGATACCTCAAAAATCTGTTGAGGGATTTCAGCGAAATATGGCACAAAGTTTCACCACAGGATAAGTGATTAGTTTACAGTAATGATCCAGATCCGGTTCTTGCAATCTCACCTGAGGTACATTCCCACTGCATAGGCACAGAGGAAGGAGTAGTCCATGGCTCCAAGCAGCTGTTTGTAGTTCCTTTTATCTGAGCATATAAAGAAGACTTGTATAGCTCAAGACATCAGGTTTAGTTCATCCTCAGCTGTGTTTATTGGTCTTTATGCTGCCAGGTTCTTCCATGACCAAAGTTACAGAAAATAAGCTGTAAAAGCAGCTGATTGCTTTGCACATTACATTTTTATCATGTAATCAACTCTGTAATTCGTATCACAATCAGATTTTTAAATTTCTAGCAAACTTGAAGGTTAAGGGACTATATTCCAATGGCAGAACGGTATCATGTTGACTCAATAATACTAAGATGGCTTCAGTGCATCCAGTACACCCAAATAGGGCTATATTTGGTTAACAATTAATGTGCGATATAGCAGATGACCATGTCGTCATATTCAGCTGGTCAGTGCTGAGGGGTAGTGACGTTACTTTTGTCAGCCATGAAGCCTGTAGGTAAGCTCAGGTTGCAGTGGAATAGTTACTGAAAAGCTGTTTGTTGTGTTTGCTAGCACAGGAAAGAAATGAGAAGTCCCTGTTTATATAACGTTACTACGGCAGCTTCTACTCTTCAAAACAGAGTCGGTCTAGACTGAAAAGCTACGAGTCACTGTGATTTTTTTCGCTGTGGAAAAAAAAAAAATCACAAGAGAAAACACGATCAATCATCTGATCGCTCCGATTACTCTACCTGTGGCTTCCAGCTCCGAAACATATTTTTGGTTTCAGGTTATTTTAATTGACTTTAGCCTGACTCGTAGCTGCTAACAAGCTAGCTGTTCACAGTCTGGACCAACTCTTCACTGCTGTGAAGAGTAGAAGACGCCGTAGTAACGTTACACGAACAGGGACTTTTTATTTATTTTCTGTGGCAGCAAACACAACACACAGCCTTTTAGTAACTAGTATAACATAGCCTAAAAATAGAGATATTATTTATAAGCCATTTCACCCAGCCCAACTGTAACTCTTCCAAATCCCTCCCAAAACCCTAAAATGTCAAGAGTCAAGCAGATACAAACCAAAAGGCTTCCAGCTACAGTCCATGTCTGTGTGGAGAGATGTCAGGGAGGGCTGCTGGCTGCCTCTGCCGTTGCTGGAGGCAATGGTGGCTAGCTCACTGACAGATGAGCAGTTCTTATGGAGCTCGCTCTGTCAATACAAAACAACAAGTGCACCATTCATTTGGCCAGAAAACACCATGTGTAACTGGCACAGACTGAGATGTAAATATTTTATCTAATCCTATGTTCTTTATCCATACAAGTTTGACTTCTTAAGTGAAATAAAAAGAACAGGGAAAGTAATTTGATGACATAAACACATATTTAAACACCACTGGGACGAACAGAAGGCTGACTGGCTTTTTCTTTACATCCGTTCTATCATATGGGCGACTGTGGCTTAGTGATAGAGCGGGTCGTCCACCAATCGGAAGGTCGGCGGTTCGATCCCAGCTGATCCCATGTTGAAGTGTCCTTGGGCAAGACACTGAACCCTAAATTGCTGTGCCCTCGGTGTGTGAATGGGGTGAATGTGATATGTAGTTAAAGCGCTTCAAGTAGTCAGAAAGGCGCTATATAAGTACAGTCCATTTACCATATTATAAGCAAGTACACAGAAACGAATCATGCTATATTACGTTACCAACAATGGAGAGAGAAAGACAACACATTTCTATTCTTTTTTCTACTCTCTGCTGGTCCTGTGGAGAGGAATGCTGTGGCTGCAAAACTTGAACTGCTGATTTTAACCACAGAAAACAGCTTGGTCTATGAAAAAAAAAAAAAGGGACAGTACTTGTATAGCCTTTCTAGTCGACCACTCAAAGCGTTTCACACTATGACATGACAGAAAACTAGAGCTGGAGCAGGCAAATTACTTGCTTGCATTACAGTATGTTCAGAAGAATTGTTACTGTGTCAGAATTTTACTCAGTGAAGCTTAGCCTCGAATTCAGTGTTTCCCATTAATTACCTAGTCTAATTTGTCCCGCCAGTTTCATAATGAACTGAAAATATTCTTACACTTAATAATGACAAAAGATCCCCCTGCTGTATGTCTACACTGCCGTTGTGCTTGGAACAATTCTATTCACTTTATATATGCTTCCTTTAGGCAATATTATTAGGAAACACTCCAATTATATCTATCGATCAAGCCAGATGAAACTAACCAGTTAGCTAAACTTCAAGCATGCTTTAAGAACATAAATACCTGGATGACCTGCAATTTTCTGATGTTAAACTCTAAGTGCTTCCTCTTGGTAGGAATTGTTGGGTGTCTGTAAATAATGTTATAAAGAGTACTGTTTAGACCTTCTCTATAGGACAAGTGCAATGAGATCACTTCTGTTATGAATTGGCGCTATATAAATAAAACTGAATTGAAAAATAATAAATAAATAAAATAAAAAAATAATAAAAAATATATATATAAGATCCACCCACCACAGTCTCGTGAAATCTTGTGAGAAACACTGGAATTGTTTTCCTAAAACATTACACAGAAAACAGAATCTGGACTTACAGTATGAATAAATTGACTCTAGTGGAAATCGCCTTTTTAACCATTTCACCTGACCCAAAGTTGTGTCCAAGAAGATACCTACTACCAGTTGGATAGCCCTACCATTAATTAATTTACCATGTACCAGACCACCAAGCCAACACTTCTTAATGCCCTACACCAAGTCTTATTGTTTTACAAGTAATTTTAAACATTAATTACAAACTATAGTAATTCTACCTGCAAAAAAGGAAAAAAGAAAGACAAACATTATGATAAATGATGAATCACATCGGTAATAGTGCATGCAGGTGCATTGATGAATGTCCTGTCAAGTATTTGAGAAGATAAACTCCACAGAATGTTCTTCCTATGTACTTTGAGATAAAGTAAGGGAAGCGTTTCATACACCTTCCATATTATATTAATTTGTTTCTATATTCTCATCCAGCCTATACCCTAAAATCCACCAATTTCAGCATCACTATGTAACACAACTCACAGAAAAACTCTGAACAGTTGCATAGCACTGCATGCCAGCCTTTTTAACTTTTTGGGCCATTAAGTGTGAATGTAGCATTAGGCCGACTGTGTCTGAACTGATTCAATTTTGTTGCAAGGTTTTCACTATTTATGTTTTTTACACATTTTCTTACACCAAAACACCCTCTGCAATGTATGTTTTCTAATAATTGTTTAGTATTGCTCATTGTACACAGAGACCCATGTGATCTGAGGGCAGACCCACCATCACCTCAACCTAATACATGGAACACAGTTTCTTACGTAGGATTACTGGTATTGCACTCTTTGGGTGATACAGTTTCTTAAAAACAGCGCTGAGCAGCCGTTGTTCTGTCAGAATCTTAACGGACAGTGCCAGAAACACAAGAGTCCCTGGACAAAGCCTAAGCCCAGCCTCTAAATAAGATTATTATCAATGGAAATTTCAAGTAAAAGTCTTTAGTCTTAGACTGGACTTTATTTCTGTCCAAGCTCAGGGTTTGTGGATGTATGTGTGGATGTAGATGCATGTGAGCTCATGAATGTGAACAATGAGCATATGTTACCTTGACGATACTAATGGGTTTCCTGGAGAGGTGGAAGCTGGTGTAGAGCAGGAAGGTGAGGATGAAGGTGAGAGCTCTGTACCTGCAGAGAGGAAACACAAGAGGTCAGCAGTGAGACCTGATGGACTAGAGAAGAAATCCAAACGCCCCCTCTGAACTGAATGAAACTAGCATGTTCAATTTCAGTTTGAGGTGAGGGGTGACAGGACACAGCTTACATTTTAATTTTTTCAAGCTTGCTTATCTCCTTCATTGTCAACAAGCTAAAACCACAGCACACATATTTGCAGAGATTCAATTAAATTTTATTTATATAGCGCCAATTCATAAGAAAAGTTATCTCATTGCACTTTTCCTATAGAGCAGGTCTAGACCGTACTCTTTATAATATTTATTACAGAGCCCTAACAAATCCCACCATGAGCAAGCATTTGGTGACAGTGGCAAGGAAAAACTTCCTTTAAGAGGCAGAAACCTTGGACAGAACCAGACTCAATGGTGGGCGGCCATCCACCGCTGCCATGTTAGGTTTTGAGAGAGAGAGAGAGAGAGAGAGAGAGAGAGAGAGATGGTTTTGAGAGAGGAGAGAGAGAGAGAGAGAGAGAGAGAAGTTTTGAGGGGGGGGGCACAATGCAAATACCACCTGGAATTTTTATTTTTTATTTTTAAATAGTAGAATAGTAATTGTAGTGTTAATATTAATAAATGAGTAATAATAGGATTGACAGCTATAAGAAAAATAATGTCAGTATTAGTAACAGAGCCAATAACAACAACTGGAGTAGCAGTTGTCAAGCAGGAACACGGGGGCAGCAGGTGGCCTACAACCACAGATCCAGACTCTGCAGCTCCGGAGGCAGAAATACCTGCTGAAAGCGACAGAAGGAGAGAGGAGAGAAACGAGAAAGCACAGAACTACGGGAGAGAGAAGATGTCGAGTTAAGCATAACTAAGGGATGGTTCAGGACTCACCCAAGCCAGCCTTAACTATAAGCTTTATCAAAGAGGAAAGTCTTAAGCCTACTCTTAAATGTGAAGATGGTGTCTGCCTCCCGAACCCAAACTGGGACCTGATTCCACAGGACAGGAGCTTGATAACTGAAGGCTCTGGCTCCCATTCTACTTTTGGAGACTCTAGGAGCCACAAGTAACTCTGCATCCTGGAAGTGCAGTGTTCTAGTTGGATAATAAGGTATTATGAGCTCTTTAAGATATTATGGTGCCTGACCATTACGAACTTTGTAGGTGAGGAGAAGGATTTTAAATTATATTCTGGATTTTACAGGGAGCCAGTGCAGAGAAGCTAATATTGGAGAAATATGATCTCTTTTCCTAGTTCTTGTCAGTACACGTGCCGCAGCATTCTGGATCAACTGGAGAGTCTTAAGGGACTTATTTGGGCATAATAAGGAATTACAATAATCCAGCCTAGAAGTAACAAATGCATGCACTAATTTTTCAGCATCATTTTGAGACAGGATGTGCCTGATTTTTGCAATGTTACGTAGGTGAAAAAAAAGGCAGTCCTTGAAGTTTGTTTCATGTGGGAGTTAAAGGATAAATCCTGATCAAAGATAACTGTGAGGTTCCTTACGGTGCTGCTGGAGGCCAGGGCAATGCCATCTAGAGCAACTATATCTTTAGATAATGTGTCTCTGAGGTGTTTGGGACCAAGTACAATAACTTCAGTTTTGTCTGAGTTTAACATCAGAAAATTGCAGGTCATCCAGGTCTTTATGTCCTAAAGGCATGCTTGAAGTTTAGTTAACTTGTTAGTTTCCAGGAGTACCAGGAGATAACTTCACAAAGATTACTCCACATCTCAAAAGTAGCAATTGACACAATCCACAGCAGTCAAAGAAAAGCAGATGGTATTTAGGGATATTTGTGTAACATTAACAGATACTCAAAGGTGTGGCTGACATTATGGCTCTCCCAGTCCTATTATGTAACAAGCAAATATATAAAACATATGTAATGATCAGCCAGAATAAGTGTGACGCACTCTACAACTGATTCGACCTCCCACATCTGTCTGACGTATTAAAACAAACGTTAAGCGACAGGGAAAAGTGTTATGAAATATTTAGGCACACAAAGAATAAGCTATTTAACATGTGGCTGAGGTCTGAATGACGCATTAAATATATGATGAAACTATTATCCTGCAGACATGTTCCTTGTAAAAGAGAGATACCGACCAAATAGAATGTCTGAGGTAGCTGAATTACAAAGCAGTCAAGCTGTCCACAGTTAGCAGTAGAGACAGTGAGTTAATAAAGGTTAGGAGGTCTGCTGCACTGCTGCTGTAGCCTGCAGCCACAGTAGCACCACCACAGATACCATAAAAGAAAACTGACTGAGCCATCTGTACTCCTGACAAAGCCAAATTTTATCAATCATCTGTCAGTGTTACACCCATCTACAGCTTCATACAGGATATCCTTTAACTTGAATGTGTAATTTAATTTGCAATTAATTATTTTTGCTTTATCCCTCAGTCAAATTTACACTAATTTGTGTGCTGTTTTTTATATTTAGTCAGTTCTGATTTTATCTGTGCTGATATGAAAAGCATGGGTCTGGCTGTGTAATGAACTTGGGTTTGTTTGCCATCCTGATGTCTGTATGTGTGTTTGTTCAGTGGTAATGAGGCGCTTGACAGTGACTGGCTGGAGAGCAAACAGTTGAGGCTGAGCCAGAAATCTGCCTCTCATCTGTTCTATAGTACATTAGGCTGGTTTTTCAGGCTCTTTAACAGACACTGGAGAAGGAACAAGGATCAATTTGAGAAGAGCAACTGGAAACATTCTTGTGCAACAGTTGGACGGCATGCTGTGAGCGTGTTCCAGTTCCAGTTCTCAGTGTGTGTCCTGAGTATAGCAAAAGACAACAGCTAGAAAGCTGGCAAGACACTGCCCAAACCCAGCTGTCACTGACAGCCTAAGTGTAGCATACAGCATACTGCATTCTGTGTGGTAAAGCTGCACATTTTAACAGGACACCTGAAGCAAAAGGGCCCTCAACAGTTCAAACCAAGTGGCCATGGAATATGCATGATAATTAGGGTTGAACAATGATTTTTGTTAAAAATTCAAAATCACAATTTAAAATGAGTGCTAGTTTCAAATGCAAGAGCCGCAATTTGAATTACATTAACGTCTTAACAAGCTGTAACAAGTGAAAATGTTAGTCAGCTACTATTTAACAATCTTAACATGACAACTGTTGCCACCAAGTTCTCTAAGGAGTAATATATAATATATAATTAATATTATTTACTTGAGCTGACCAAAGTTGGTGGTCATCTGGGTAATAAGCTTTATGCATGCCGGTGTCTGTACTATTTACACTCAGTACACTCGGCCAAAGATGGGTTCTTTGTATCATTTTGATATTTGGAAAGATAAGAGAATAGACTGTACGATTCTGCTGTTCAAAAAGACCAACAGAGTGGTGAGTCTCTCCCTACATAACAATCTCAATGATGGAATCACGTCATTTCCTGATGGTAGTTCTGGTTAGCAGCTGGATCTGTAGTTGTCAAGACTGACAATTGACTCATAGTAAACAGCAGTTGGAATTTCCCAGTTACACTTTTAGGCACATCATATCAGGGTGTTAAATATCTAATCTATGGCTGGCTATCAAAGTCACATATCAGGACTCCTCATTCCTAGTTCTTGTGAGTCAAGACAAATAAATCAGTGGGCAATTTAAATTTAAGTCCAGGTAAACCCACCAACAATACAGACGCCAATGCTACAATTACACCTCTGTGGATACCTTACTTCACTAGTAAACCTAACCTCTGAATTGTAGTGACTGCAAACTTAGCGAACAAACAAATGGATGATGATTTGAACATAATCTCTTTTTTTGCCATGGTATAACCTCTAAACAAGAAATGTCAGGCATTCCAGCACATCAGTAATGTCAGTGACATTCTATCTATGGAATTCAGAGCCACTGGCCCATGTTGACTGTTGTACTTACTTCACCTTGTAGGCTGATGCAGAAGACAGACAGACATGCAGTTGGCAAACAGTCATTTTGTGTGAATTTAGCATTTCAAATTTCCAGTCAATCATGTGTGGCACCATCACAGAGGCCCACAGGAGAATAGGCTGGGTTCATAATAAATTGTAAATGGTAAAGGGCTGCATTTATATAGCGCTTTTATCCAAAGCGCTTTACAATTTTGCCTCTCATTCACCCATTTTCACACACATACACTCACTCTCTGTGATTAGTGGATGACCTGCATTACCTCCTGAGCCACAGCCAGCCCAAATATAATAATGCATGCACTGTAAAACAACAACCATTAGAAAAAAGACAGACCACTGAAAAATACTGTGCAGTGTAGATGAATATGAAAATGTTATTTTTATCTAGCAACTGTACTGTCCAGTAAGTTAATATGGCAAAGCAACAAAATGTTAATGTTAGCATTTAGTCTAACAACCATTTACTCTAACACTAGCTTTCAATACTAATGCTGATGTGAAACCTGACTGAGTTTCAGTAAAGATGCCAAAACATACTTTTTTTCCATACCTTACTTTGAGAAGGTTTTTTTTTTCCCCACTTATAGCTGCACTAATCAATAATCTTAATTTAACAATGGAAAAAAATGGCCGTGTAATGCGAAAAGTGTCGCTTGTACCTCGCTGGGCAGGTTGTACACTACCTAACTAACACTAAACAGCAGAGAGACAAAGTTAGCGACTAGATGGTAAACATAATAGTGGAGCATTTACCAGCTAAAGAGCCAGATATTTTTCTCAGGAGTTGGTGGAGACCAAACCAGAACAACAAGGAGAGTGAATATTGGACTAACATCCATCAAGTGGACACAAAGACTACTCCAAATGAATGCTAATGTTGCTCTGTGTCTGCAGGATGCGTAAATACGACACTGTTTGTTAACACATTCACCACATCAACTTTATAATTATATATATATATTTTTTTTTAATATATATTTATATTTCAATGTTGTCTTTACAACTTGTTGCTCTGCCCCCAAGTGGTCCCAAAAAAATGCAGTTTAACTAAAGAAGTCAAAGTTCTCAGATGTTAAATGTTGTGTAAACAAGTGTCTGTAAAAGAACATTGCAAAGATAAAATAAGGTCTAAAAGTGGCAAAACGGCGATTTAAATGTGGAACTATCTGATCATAGAATAAGTAAACAAGATTATGAATCTGACCAGACATCATACGCCATCTTTCAATTTCTGGACAGTTTTTTATACTCAGTGCTAAAGACACATTCAGGTCAGTACCAGGAAAGTATTAAGGTGACGATAACCAGCCCTACATTTTATTTTATTAATACTGTGGATCATATACAGTTTCAATCCAAATTAAAAACAAGGCAGCTACTAAGATTTCTTCACCAATGGCCGGCATGCAATTTCATTCCAGTGTGAAAACTAGCCAACTTGACATGTTAACATTTTGTTCATGGATATTACCTCATAGATACTAAAAGGTTCTCAGACTATCAAGACATTTGTTTTTTTTCCCAGTACAGCTAGTGTTTGGTAAATAATGTGTGTCAACACCAAGGCTGGTGTTATTGTATACTTTTTGTCCGTTAATTATCAACTTCCTGTCCTGCCTGTGTCACTCAGCCCCAAGCCCATTGGTTCTTACTGAAGACATAATATTTAAAAAAAAAAAAGTCAAAAATATATAGTTAATTTAATTGTAAAAAAAACAACAAAAAACAACAACAAAAAAACAACAAAAATTGTAGCAACAATTTCCTAAAACAGCTGGTCACTGTAGTTTAAAAAAAACTTTAATCTAACAGTAGGAAATAGTGCATGTGTTAATTGTTGAATTTTATTGCATTGTATTATTATACTGTATTATCATCATCAACCGGTAAACCCACTTGGTACTTCACACTATTTTATCTTATACTTATACCCACCTGGTACTTAATTTATTTTCTGACTTGTTTTTATAGTGTATTATATTTTTTGCTAGTACTTTCTCCTGTGTGCACTGACGTAAAGGCGAGCTGCTGTAACAAAGAGTTTCCCTTCGGGGATCAATAAAGTATTTCTGATTCTGAAGATGTTTTCTGGCAAAAATGAGACGAGCCTTAATGTTCTTTTTGCTCAGCAGTGGTTTTCGTCTTGGAACTCTGCCATGCAGGCCATTTTTGCCCAGTCTCTTTCTTATGGTGCCGTCATGAACACTGACCTTAACTGAGGCAGGTGAGGCCTACAGTTCTTTGGATGTTGTTGTGGGGTCTTTTGTGACCTCTTGGATGAGTCGTCGCTGCACTCTTGGCGTAATTTTGGTCAATTTTGGGAGTTGGGCACTCCTGGGAAGGTTCACCACTGTTCCATGTTTTCGCCATTTGTGGTTACTGGCCCTCACTGTGGTTCGCTGGAGTCCCAAAACTTTAGAAATGGCTTTATAACCTTTTCCAGACTGATAGATATCAAATTACTTTCTTTTTCATTTGTTTGGAATTTATTTGGATCTCGGCATGATGTCTAGCTTTTGAAGATCTTTTGGACTACTTCACTTTGTCAGGCAGGTCCTATTTAAGTGATTTCTTGATTGAGAACAGGTGTGGCAGTAATCAAGCCTGGGTGTGGCTAGAGAAATTTAACTCAGGTGTGATAAACCACAGTTAAGTTATGTTTTAACAGGTGGGGCAATCACTATTTCACACAGGGCCATGTAGGTTTGGATTTTGTTTTCCCTTAATAATAACAACCTTCATTTAAAAACTGCATTTTGTGTTTACTTGTGTTATCTCTGACTAATATTTAAATTTGTTTGATGATCTGAAACATTTAAGTGTGACCAACATTCAAAAAAATAAGAAATCAGGAAGGGGGCAAACACTTTTTCACACCACTGTATATTATTATGTCACCCAGCGCAATAGTGTGGCTTATGCTATCATCAGCGATTTACAGTCAGTTTTACTCACAAGCTAAGTACAGTACCTCCAATATGACTGCTAGAGGGTGTCAAAAGCCCTCTGTTGAATGTAGTATTTCCTGTACTCATTTAGCTGCTATTCATCCGCAGTTGCAAATATCATGTGAATGCATTGTCTGACCTTACTGCTCAACCCACATGGACAAAATGTGCTGAGTGCTTCACTGAAATGTCCATATTGCACAGACATACCTAAATCAGAGCTCTTAATAAACTGTGACACCTTGTAGAAATAGTTTTGGATGGGGAAACATTCTACAAGTAAACGGACTGACTTAGACATTCAAATGACTAATTGTCAACGACTGAAACAGTATGCAAACAATTCACATCAGTTTCACATTAATGGCAAATTGGCAGTCAGAAATGAAAACTCATACAAAATATCCAAGAGTGTGACTGATTAAACAGTGAGCTATAATTCAGAGGAAAGACTAACATGTAAAGAGACAACACCCACTTACACACAGACACACACACAGTCAGATTCAGACTCACCACTGGTCCCTGTCGAAGGACACCAACAGGCGGATCCCAGGAGGAACAGTGGCCATGTTTAGGCACAGGTTTGACAATCAATGACAGGCAGCTGATGTGAGCTCACGCTGAAGAGCCTGATGTGGTACATGCAGACATGGTGGTGCTGCCACGGCTCATGGCGGCCACAATGAGCACTGGAGCTGGATGGAAATATCAGGAGTCTAAAAAGAGAGGGAGAGACAGGGGTAATGGAGGAGGGAAGAAGAAAAAGAAATGATGAGAGGAGAATTGGTATAGCTGAAAAGATAAAGAAGGAGACAGGGAAATGTCAGTGAGGGCATGAAAAAGTCAAAATGACCATAAAGTGCCAGTTTTCACAGCTGGTGTAATGGGCTCACCTGTCATTTTGTTTCTACCACTCAGCTTAATCTGCATACGGACTGTGTCCATCAGAGAATAAAAAGTTAATAAAAAAAAAAAAGTTTGACACAGACATTTCAGAAGACAGAAACTTAACTGAGGAGGTTTTGCAGTAGCTACACTACAGTCACCTATTTTGAATCAACACACAGGACAAATCTATAATAGAGAAAAGCTAAACTATGAGAGGTAGAGCTATCATGCAAATCCGGTGCTGATGACCAATGTTTAGTTATATGGATTTTGGTGAAACTGTAGTGCTGAAATGATTAGATGATTATTAGTCAGTTGACAGAAAATGAATCAACAATTTTGAAAATCGATTAGTCTTTTAAGTCATTTATCGAGTGAAAATGAATATTCTCTGGTTTCAGCTCAAGTTTGAGGATTTGCTGCTTTTCTCTATTTTGTATAAATGCAGGGTTTCAGCCAGTGTATTGCAAGCCCAGCGGCCTAAGTTGAATTATTTTTTAGATTAAAAAAAAAGTTTTTTTAAAACTACACTTATAGTGGGGCAGCTCAGTCGGAAACAGATCTAATGGTTGGAAAGCTCACCAGTGACATCTGTTGGTTAAAAAGTGAATGCACTAAAGGAAAACAGCAGGTCTGAGATCAGTGTTCTTTGCCCTCATTGTGCGTAGAGTGACATTCAACACTTGATGCTTCCATGTATCACAAGCTAATCAGAATGAAACCATATGAATCAAGATTCTGTTACTGCATTGCCTATTTCCCGCCTCAAATGTTTTCAGAAACACATTTTAGTGTACTAAGACGGTGTAGTCCCTCATTCGTCCAGGAGTGTTCCATCGTAGAAAAGGTTTCAGTCGTAGTGTTCAGATGACTACGACGATTTTAGTGTACTGTTTAGCTGTAGAAAAGTTTGTGACCAGGCCACCATTTTTTTCCTGCTTGAAAATGGACCAAGCACCGCCCTAACTTGCATATGATGCTCAGCACATTTCGTTGCTCTGATTGGTCGTAGGTCTTTCCAATCTTTGTCAGTTACGTGTGTGTATTGTCTGTGACGTCACTGAGGCACCATTTTTGTGTTTTCTATTTCTAGTAGTTGCTAACTAGCTAGTTTGTCCCTATTTTTCATATGTTAAAAAGTGGTTGCCACTGATGGCAACCAAAGGCCAAGAATTGGTTGACACTTTCTCACAATGGTTGCCGATGGCAACCTGGCAACCATTACGGTTGAACCCTGCTGTGTTATATGTTTGTCACTTGAACGGCCACCCCACCCTTTTGATAGGAGATCCCTTGGGTGTAATACCTATCAAATACGTCAGTGCGATTGTGCTTGGGCACGTGCTTTCAGATTGGATGGTTTCTCTGTGAAAATCTCAAAACAGTCAATCACTGCTACTCTGTATCCAAAGGCCTCCACAAACTGATGAGGCATAATTTTGTGCAAAGTGTCTCTGTCTGGCCATACAATCAAACGCCTCAGGTTTGCATATAAAAATGACACAATTTCATTCAATGTTCTGTACACTGTCTTTGGGGAAACACGGAAGAGATGGGCTAGGTGTTGTGCAGGCAGATCCAATCTGAGGCGCATTAAGGTTAACAGGAGCAAATGAAATGGAGTGAGAATTTTCCTTTGGTCTGACATAAAAAACTGGAATAATGCCATAAAGGTTCCCAGGTTTGGCAGACCCGTGTAGTACTTTACCTTACTTCATCATTGTTTCCTAGGGGTGTAAGGGTTCTGAAACTATGACCGAATCCATGATATAAACTGCCACGGTCTCGAGTCGTGATTCTGTCTTCTGTGTCAAGGCCCCCCCACCAGTAAAAATAGCATAGTATTTATGTCTTCTACTTGCATGCACGGAACAGAAAGTCTGCAGTGCGAGTTTTACCTGGAAAGTTTTGGCGGTGCACCGCAAAGATTTCGGTTTTGATCCGACACTGGGCCAGAATTACCATTATCAATACCGATACTTTTTATAATTAAAGCGGCTTATGTACTTTCATGTAGGGGAGAGCAGTGTGTCATGATTTATGAGGTGAATGCATCGTCAATAGGCTAAATCTTAATACAATTTCATGACCACTAAATGATTTGCCAAAAGTTAGCAATAATAGTAAGGTGCCTGCCACCTGTGAGACCCAGGTTTGATACACACATTGCAGTTAGCAACATTTTCATTCACAGCTGTGAAATAGCTCCAAATGATGCTCCTCTTTTGTTCAGCCATCACTGCAATTATGTGTCGGAATAAACTAGTTGGGGCACACTGCAGGTGCACAGCGTGTATGTTGTTAGAGTGCACACAACATTACAACAGCAGAGGAGAAGCAAAGAGTTCATGCACTAAGATGGGTTCACAACAACTGAACGTTGTTTGTTCTACACTTTGATGAAATACAAGAGAAAAACTGATCCCTGACGCTAGAATCGATCTTCAAAACGAGACATAGTATCTGTATCGATATTTTGGTATCGATCCGCCCATCCCTAGCATGAATATTCATCTGTCTGCTACAATAGAAACCAGGGAGCGTAGCTACGTTACAGCCAGAAAATCTATGCATTTTTGTCCTGAGACCTTGATCAGTAGACTTTTATAATCACTGCTAGAATATAACGTTACAGTTGCAAATCTCATGTGACATAACTAGCGTCCTGGCATAGCTTCCTGGTTTTACCTTTGAAGCTTCATCTTATGGTAACTTGAGACCGGTAGACCACAGCTCTACGGCTCAATGAAGGTGCAGTTGTAAACTCACCAAACCAGTGGCTCCTGCTACATCTTGGTCAAAATTCCTAGTTCCCAGCAAAAATGTCCGAACCAAACCTAATACAACCCAGCCAGAGAAAGAGACCTGGCAGCGAATTTATGCTTTACATCCTTCTATTTATCCAACACGACTACAGTGTTTGCTGAGGCTGAGAAGAGCATCTGAAACTTCGGACGTGGACAGTACCCGAAGCTACTGTGCGTCTGTTTGGACTATTAAGCGACATTTTCTCTCATTTTCCTCATATAACATTAGCTATATCGTATGTCGAACAGTAACGTTAACCATTATTGAAAAGAATCTCCAGTTATCAGTAATGTATCGACAAAGTCAAAAGAGATAAATAAGTCTTATCAACAGAGAAACCCTGGATGTTAAATTACATTTCCTCTTATGCTGGAAACAATACGGTGGTTAAATCGCAGGCTACAGCCGAGCTTCCTTCTCCTTCACAACAGCCGACAACCGTTGGTCGGTCTCGTAATTAACGTTACCCGATTCGCCACAAACACTCCATTCCTGCTGATGAGCTTACCTCGTGACGTTACGGAAAACGGTTTTGTGTGTGTTTCTGCCTTCAGTTGAACGACATATCCTCCCTCTTACATAAAATTCGACGGCTTTGTGTCTGTTTCTGCTTCTGCCTTCAGTGGAACGACATATCCTCCACTTCCTTGATGTGTGAAAGCTAGCGACTGTCACCTCAAGGCCACTCACACACAGCTGGGCCGGCCGCGGCGCACGCTCCTCTCTACTGCTCTGACGTCATCCCCGGCTCCTGCTGCAGTTCAGATACTGTAGTTGTTTGATCTTTGACCAGAGCCTCTCAATGTGGTTCACGGTCAAAATCTCCACTATTACTGCATGGAGAGCCATTCATTATTCATAATGATTTCGGCTTCCCCCCTACCTTTACTCTAACACCACATCAGACCAACATTTCCTCTTGTACATATCTTCTTCAATATCTAAGTCAGGATACCATGACATTTGCTGGATACATTAATGGTTCCCAGATTTTGATCACATGGCATTTGCTGATAAATTTTATCTTGTCATACATTATCAAAACAGGTGTAGGCCTACCAATATTGATGATTAATTGATTTGATTAGGGGGTAATGAGAGGTAATATGTTTCTCACTTAATATGCCATGAGCAAAAGTTTGTCAGCTTGGCAGCCAAAAAGTTACAATTAATGGCATAATACTTTGAGCATAAGGCATTAGTAAATTATATATTAACCATTAATAAAGACAGTTTGTAACACTTTATAAACCCATTATAAAGAGTGCCTTATTAGAAAGTGGTACAGATTTACCATGAGGGAGACATGTATGGACCTAAACCATGACAACTCAGAGTTGAGACCAGGAGGCAGAGTTACAGTCCTACACACTTCTCTGCGCTTCCAGAGCAGTTACCCCCCGACCACTTAAATTAATAAAACCAAAACAGAAGAAGAGTTATACATAAAAACCTAAACAAAAATGCTGAAATAGCACAACAAAATAGGAGAATTAAATGTGGACTCTTAAACATAAGATCTCTGTAATCTAAAGCTGTACTAGTGAACGATTTAGTATCAGAGTATCATATTGACTTATTTTGTCTTACTGAAACCTGGCTGGGTCATGAAGAATATGTTAGCCTAAATTAAATTATAACTCATTCGAAAGCCTTGTTCTTAGTCTTTCACACCCAACCTTGAAAACATGACAGCAAATTCTATTTGTTATAGTGTACCACGCTCCTGGTCCTTATTCTGAATTTTTATCTGAATTCTCAGAGTTTTTAAATCAAGTTTAGTTCTTAAAACAGATAAAGTAATTATTGTAGATGATTTCAATATTCATGTTGACATTGAAAATGATAGCCTTAGTATTGCATTTATCTCATTATTAGATTCAATTGGCTTTTGTCAGAGTGTACATGAAGCCACTCACTGTTTTAACCACACCCTCGACCTTGTTCTGGTATATGGCATTGAAATTGAACATTTAATAGTCTTTCCACAGAATCCTTCATTATCAGACCGTTATTTAATAAGTTTTGAGCTCCTATTACTGGACTACACACCATTAGGCAAAAACTCTATCTATCTGATGGTGCTGTAGCTAAATTTATGGAAGCGATCCAAACTGCATTTAATTCAATGCTATGTCTCAATATACTATGCTAATTTCAGCCCGTCCCAAATTGACCGTCTTGTTGATAGTGCTGCAGGCTCACTGCGAACAAAACTCGATTTTATCCCCCTCTAAAAAAGAAGATAATAAAACAGAAGTTAGCTCCACGGTGTAACCCCCAAACCCGCAAATTAAAGCAAACGTCACGAAAACTTGAAGGGAAATGGCGATCCAACAACCTGGAAGAGTCTCGTTTAGTCTGGCAAGATAGCCTTAAAACATATAGGAAAGCCCTCTGTAATGCCAGAGCAGCTTACTACTCATCATTAATAGAGGAAAATAAAAACAACCCCAGGTTTCTTTTCAACACTGTAGCCAGGCTGACAGAGAATCACAGCTCTATTGAGCCATGTATTCCTATAGCCCTCAGTAGTAACAACTTCATGAGCTTCTTTAACGATAAAGTTTTAACTATTAGAGAAGAAATTCATTACGTCGTACCCCCAAACGGTCCCGATTTATCTTCAAACACAGGAACCTTAGAAACAACTGTAAAACCTGATATATATTTTGACTCCTTTGTTCCTATCGACCTTCTTCAACTAACTTTGATGATTAATTCATCTAAGCCATCAACCTGTATCTTAGACCCCATTACAACTAGGCTGCTTAAAGACGTTTTACCCTTAGTTAGCACTTCTTTACTGGATAGGATCAATCTTTCTTTATTAACAGGCTATGTACCACAATCCTTTTAAAGTAGCTGTAATTAAACTTCTTCTTAAAAAAACCCACTCTTGATCCAGGGTTTTCAACCAACTATAGACCTATATCTAACCTTCCCTTTCTCTCTAAGATCCTTGAGAAAGCAATCGCCAATCAGTTGTGTGACTTTCTAAATAATAATAGTTTATTTGAGGATTTTCAGCACTGGTGAAAATTGCAAATTACCTTTTAATTGCATCAGACAATGGACTTGTCTCTGTACTTGTCTTGTTAGATCTTAGCGCTGTATTCGACACCATTGACCAACACAACCTATTATAGAGACTGGAACATGTAATTGGCATTGAAGGAGCCGCACTAAGTTGGTTTAAATCCCATCTATCAGATCGATCTCAGTTTGTACATGTTAATGGTGAGTCCTCCGTGCACACCAAAGTCAGTCACAGAGTTCCACAAGGTTCTGTGCTTGGACCGATTCTATTCACCTTTGTATATGCTTCCTTTAAGCAATATTATTAGGAAGCAATCCATAAACTTTCATTGTTATGCGGATGATACCCAATTATATCTATCGATCAAGCCAGACGAAACTAACCAGTAAACTTCAAGCATGCTTTAAGGACATAAAAACCTGGATGACCTGCAATTTCCTGATGTTAAACTCTGACAAAACTGAAGTTATTGTACTTGTAGAATGGGAGCAAGAGCCTTCAGTTATCAAGCTCCTCTCCTGTGGAATCAGATCCCAGTTTGGGTTTGGGAGGCAGATACCATCTCCACATTTAAGAGTAGGCTTAAGACTTTCCTCTTTGATAAAGCTTATAGTTAGGGCTGGCTCAGGTGAGTCCTGAACCATCCTTTAGTTATGCTGCTATAGGCCTAGACTGCCGGGAAACTTCCCATGATGCACCTCCTTCCTCTCTCCTTCTCTCCCTCTCCATCTGTATGCATTTTTATCCCATTACTGCATGTTACTAACTCGACATCTTCTATCTTCCATAGTTTTGTGCTTTCTCGTTTATCTCCTCTCTCTTTCAGCAGCTATTTCTGCCTCCGGAGCTACACTTGTGGGTCACTTGCTGCCCCTGTGTTCCTGCTCGACAACTGCTCCACCCACCATGGACCAACACCAATTTGCCTTGAGAGCCAACAGATCAACAGAAAATGCCATAAACACAGCTCTCCATACTGTACCGACCCATTTGGAACACCTGGGGACAAACGTCAGGTCAAACGTCATGCTGTTCATGGATTTTAGCTCTGTGGTCAACACGATCATCCCCAACAGAATGGTGACCAAACTGTTCAACCTGGGTGGCAGTCAGCACACATGCAGATGGATCAAAGACTTTTTAACAGATCGATCCCAGACTGTCAGGCTGGGGAACCATCACTCCCCGACCCTAACACTCAGCACCGGAGCTCCATAGGGCTGCGTGCTGAGCCCTCTTCTTTACTCCCTCTATACCCATGACTGCACACCAACTCACACACAAATACAATCACAAAGTTTGCAGATGACACCACTGTGGTAGGACTGATACACAAAAGGTAAGGAGTCTGCCTATAGAGATGAGGTCTGCAAACTGTCAGAAAGGTGCTCCATCAACAACCTGACACTCAACACCTCCAAAACAAAAGAGCTGATCACCAGCTTCAGGAAACAGAAAGAGGAACCTGCTCCTTTATACATCAAAGGAGACAAAGTGGAGAGAGTGACCAGCTTTAAATTCTTAGGTACACACATCTCCCAGGAGCTCACATGGACTTTTAACACAACCTCTCTGGTGAAGAAGGCACTGAAACAGCTTTACTTTGTTAGGACACTAAGAAGAGCTAACCTGTCCCAGCAGTGCTGATGTCCTTTTATCACTGCTCTGTTGAAAGCATACTCACTACTTATGGCATCTTGGTGTGGTATGCCAGTTGCACTGTGGTTAACAAAAAAGCCCTTTAGGGAGTCATCAGATCAGTACAGAAAATCACCAGCACTCAGCTACTGTCACTTGAGAACAAACACAGAACTCAATGTCTATGCCGGGCCACAAACATCATCAAGGACTCATCACCACCTTTTTGCTCTGCTGCCCTCTGGAAGGCGCTACAGGTCTATCAAGACCCGCACCGCTAGATTTCTGAAAAGTTTCAACCCGAGTGCGATCAGAGAACTGAACTGAACTGTACTGTAAGACTGTCCATATCTCACGGAGTAGTGCAATATAGATTTATTTAGAGATTTTATACTGTGTGTGTGTGTGTAGTGTGTAGCCCTTAATATGGAGTGCATACGTGTGTGTGATTTTTCTTTTTATATTGTATGTACCGCTCAGGGGACACACTAAACGGCCGGGTATCCTAGGTCACTCAGCCTCACCCTCTCAGCCTCCAGACCGTGAGGTGCCAACCCAGAATTGAGCACGGGAGGATGGAGATCCCTACTTGACTACTCTACTCTACCATGACCTGAACGTAATGGGGAACGCACCCTAGCTGTACTCCCTCGTGTAGACGGCTGGGTGAGTCCCAGCACGCCATGTCTCTCAGCACTCATGCAGGGATGTGAAGCTTGCGCCGTTTGTCCCATTTCAGATGTAACCAGAGCTGTGCAAACCAACGCTGAAGATTTCTCATGTGCAACAGCCCCAGCCACACGACTGGGTGGACTGCTGACATCATCCCGAGGAGCGACATGACACTCACTGCCGACACTGAGGCCACAGACCTCGAGCGGCAGGTCAGCTGCAGTGTCACCTCCACATGCTCCAATGACAGATGTGCTGTCATGGCATAGGAGTCCAGACACAGCCCCAGGTAGAGCATCGGTTGGCTCAGTTGCAGGGAAGCGAAAGGGTCACTGTGTGATATATCCATTCAGGATCCAGGATTGGTCTCATTCCTCCCGACTTCTTTGGTACCAGAAAGTACGGGAAGAAAAATCTGTCTGCGCCTCCGAGGGGGGTACTGCCAGTATGACATCCTTCCGAAGGAGAGAGACTATCTCACCCTCCAGAGCAACCCTCTCTGTAGGGAAAGAGAGGGAGGTCTGAAGAATGTCACTGAATGGTGGGGGCTTGCAGCAGAATTGTAGAGCATAATCCTTCCGAAGAGTCCTGTCCAGCCAGGCAGGGAGAGGACTGCAGAACCACATCCAAATTGGGTAACTGTCCATGAGTGGCAGGGCAACGAGTTTGGCTTGGAGAGGAAGAACAGGCCCACCTGTCATGCTAAAGGCCCCTGCTGAAAGGGCTGAACAACGGTTAATGCTAGCAAAGACTGCAGCATCTCTAGTGTCATTCTCTAGCAAGGTGAGTGTGGAGGATGGTAGGTAAAAGCTCCTGTCAGGGCTAGGCAAGGAGAGTGTCCTTCGCTCTGACTTGCTCGTATGACCCTAAATTTAAGAAAATGAACTACTGAATCAACAGTCCAAACATTCTCACAGCTACATACATAGGCTACACATTGGGAGGAAAATCGTAGAAAAGGTTTCATGACTTGGTACCGTTACGTGGGCACACCACCAAGTCATTGGTACCGTTACGTGGATGACACCTTTGTGAAAATCAAGAAACAAGACTTGGAAGCGTTCTCAGAGCATATCAATACGGTGGACCCCAACATCAAGTTCACGCGTGAGGATGCAAAAGAGAACCGCTTGGCCTTTCTTGATTGTTCTACTCTCAGAGGAGAGGACGGAAAGCTCCAGATAGAAGTGTACAGGCAACCAACACATACGGATCAATACCTGCTCTTTGACTCACACCATCCACTACAGCACAAGCTGGGTGTAATCCGGACATTACAACACAGAGCCAAAGAAGTGCCCACAGGCTCAGAGGGTAAGAAGAAAGAGGAAAGGCATGTCCAGAATGCACTCTCAGCCTGTGGTTATCCTACTTGGGCTATCAACAAAGTTAAAAGAGCCAAAAAACAGGACAAAAGTGTAACTGAACCGAGAAGGAACGGTGTCTCCATTCCTTATGTATCTGGACTGTCTGAAAAACTACAAAGGATCTTTAGACAGCACAATGTTCCTGTCTTCTTTAAACCAGGCAACACTTTAAGACAGAAACTCGTTCACCCTAAGGACAAGTTACCCACACAAAAACAGAGCAATGTTGTCTACTCCATTCAGTGCAGTGAGGAAAACTGCAAAGAACGGTATATAGGCGAAACCAAACAGCCACTTCACAAAAGACTTTATCAGCACAGACGACACGCTAACTCAGGATTACAGAGCGCCGTGCATTTGCATTTAAAAGCTACAAACCACACATTTGAAGACAGCGAGGTGAAGATTCTTAGCAGAGAGAAGAGTTGGTTTGAACGGGGCGTTAAGGAAGCCATTTTTGTGAAGAAAGAGAACCCCTCTTTGAACAGAAATGGTGGTCTGAGATTTAATCTGCCCAAAGTCTATCAGAGTGTATTATCACCTTGGTCACGCCTATCACATGCTAATCAGGCACTTAACAGTGATGAAGTAGATGCAGCCAGAGAACAATAGGCCTGATTACTGATCACTGGGCCATCTTCAAACTATTAGGTCAGTTTCAGGTGAAACTAGCTATTAACAGATACTCGGGCAGATTCCTTCCTGAGGGCAGGGCTTATGTAACACAGAGTAGCTTAAATTTCCAGTTCCCGTCCAATTTTTTCACAATTGAGAATGACTTCCGGATGGGAGCCGAAACGTCTTGATTCTGAAAACAGTGTCCAGATGACTACGACTGAAACCTTTTCTACGATAGAACACTCCTGGACGAATGAGGGACTACACCGTCTTATTGGGAGGAAAAGCGACAATTATGACTACAAGACAGAAGTTTCCTTCCTTCTTTTTTATAATCTTTTTATGTCTGCCTTGTAAAGCACATTGTAATTGCTCAACTAGCTAGCGTGCTACGCTAGATAACGCTGCGCTGTCAGCTTATCAACTCCTTGATCATAACAGAATATAGAAACATTCACCACTGCTCATTTTAGAAAAGCCACTGCAACAAAAAATTATTTGTTCAGATTATCAAACAACACAACGGATGGTTTGTTTCTGGCTGCCAGTGTTAGCTAGCGAGTCTTCATTTTCCCAGCATCGTGCCCAGTGGGAGGAGAAGGATCCAACTGCAGTCCTCCCCTCTGAGGCCCTTCATTCTGTGAGCCAATGGGGGTTGAGCATGAGTAGTAGGGTTCTGTTGTATTAAGTAGGCTATAGCCATTAGCTTACTAATATAATTTCCCATAGAGGTAAGCAAGTAAGATAACATTAGCTTGCAGTTTACTGCATACAGCCTGTGATAGCTCATTAGCCGCCTGTCGTATGGGGTGCAGTATGGGGACCCAAATGCAGATGACCAGAAAGCGGTATGAGGATGAAGTAGCCAAATGGCTACAGTGTTTATTGGGGTGAAGTGGCTTACAGACAGGTACAGGCGGACAGTCCGGTAGGCAGACAGGCAACAAACACACAAGGAGAGGAACACACTACAAAATAAAACAGGAAGTGACAAAACCTCAAACTATAACAGCGCCAGCGTCGAGCTTTCAAAAAAAAAAAAATGCTGTTCAAATAAAAACTTAAGACGAGTGATTTCTAAAATGAGCAGAGGTGAAAGTTACTATATCAAAATTCGTCTACTTCTACTTTAAAATGTTGATTTAAATGTTGCTGTCTGTTGATACTTTGATCCTTTGACTAGAGCTGAAAGCTTCGGATCTAAACATTGAGAAACAAGTTTGCTTCTTCATGTCAAACTTCCCCCTTCTCCTATGAGAAAGATGATTAGCCAAATTAAAAACTGATTGAGAACTGGTTCAGGTTGTGTATTGGTGGACTGTAAGCCTCTGATTGGCCAAATTAAAAAAAACATGAATTTAAGCAATAACAAATGTATTAATGGAGTACATTTCTGACATTAACAACGGCTTTGTGCATTCTCCATAAATGCAAACTGGTCATAACCACTAACTGAAATTGTTTGGAAAAGTAATAAGTAGTTATGCCTTTTACATGCAGTATTCAACCCCCCCCCCCGTATTGATTTATTTTAAAATGTAGAGACACTTGGGATTTCTACTGCATCCACTAAATTGCCAACGAAGAATGCTAATGCTACTTCCGTTATTGCAAGTCAAGCCAACTCCGAGCTCTTCGACTTCAGGCACACTTTTTGATACCACCCCGACTGCAATCGGCTACTCTTGTCTACTTTTGAGGCAAGCCACAACTCCTCTCAAATAAGCTTAAAAACTGCCTCAATCTCGTGAAGTTATCGTTGCCAAAGTGTGCATGACGTCAGAGCAAGTCGGGATTAAGCAAGCCCCCATGAAGTGCGCCGTGCTTTGAAGCCAATTTGACATAGTGACCAAACCGTGTATACACGGTCTGGGTCTGTCACGTGATGCACACTGGCCCAAAAACTTTTTCCCATAGACTTACATTGTGAAAGAAGCAGCCTGTAAAATGGTGGATAATTGTTTTTGAGAGTCACAACTCCCACAAAATGACTCGTTTCACTATCAGAATTTGACCTGATAACATTTGGAAAGTCTAGAAGAGCCGCACAATTAAATCCTTTTATCCCCATTCAAGTTAGCAGAGGGCTAAACTGGAAGATAGCCGGCTCGGCCAGCGGAAGTCTCTAGTGCGCTTGCTCTATGGGCCACATGATGCGGAAGCTATGCAGAAGATCCGGGTAATTTTCTTCAATGGAGATCAAACTTTTTTGGCTACATGCGCCACTGAGCAACTTTCACAGGAATGAATGGGGCCCCACCTCCTCCGCGTTTAGCCCCAACAAAACATATTAAAACGTTTATTTAAAACGGAAATGGTGGTGCCTTGAACACCCTGTTGTGTACGCAAGCGCACTGCCTTTTAAATACAACAGTGTTTAAAAACATTGTTGGTGACTGGGTAACACCTCTGACAGACCCACCAAACGAGAGAAAATGTACCTCAAAGCTCATTGCACACCGGCCCCTGTACGTTTTGATAGTTTTTTTCATTTGAAGCAAAAAAAAAAGGAAGAAACGGAAATACCATGGTTTTTTTGTTTTGTTTTTATGTTGTCTGAATCAAAAAATGACAAATGACAAATTCAAACTATAGCTGCAAGCGGCAATTCCAGGGTTCAAGCCAACACAGACCGTTAGAAGTTTAAAGCTTTTGATCTGGTCAAATGTGGTATAGACGTTAAAAAAACAGTGACACCTGAATGAAGAAAACAAACAATTTCTGATTCATAGTCTGATTCATGTTATGTCACATGTTATTTTGCCCTTGTAGCGCCCCTTAGCAGTCGATTTGAAGGAAACTTTCAGGGTATGTTTCAGGTTCCTATGTGGCCATACCCTGTGAGTTTTGTGATGTTAGTACAAACAATTTCTGATTTATAGTCCGATTTGTGTTATGCCACGCCCAGTTTTTTGCATTTTTACAGCTAGTCATTTCCAGTTAATGGGCCAAGTTTTGTTTTTCTAGCTCATTCCAGCTTACGGTAAATTGAGTATTTGCAGCAGACAACAAATAATAATAATAATAATAATAATGATTATAATAATAATAATAAGTCCAGTTTTGTTTTTTGCAAATTCCGTTTGAAGAAAGACATGAAGAAAAGCAAGATAGGTGACCCGGAAGTAAAAGTAAATATCAAAATAAAAGCCAAGAGGATAGAAGGGCCATTCCATAACATTATGGAATGGCCCATAAAAATACAACAAAAACAGCATACCAGGGTAACATTACAAGAAAAAATAAATAAATAATTCAACAAACAAACCTGATCTTGCTTCGTAGTACACCCCTCTGGACCAATGGAAGTGTGTTAGCAACAGTAGTTGATTACATGCGGTTTACAGTTTCTCTCGGTTGCTAAGACACATTTCTAGAAAGCTGCTCTCCTTTTCTCTAAACTGAACACACAAACAAACGCAAGTCCCATGGCCTGCAGGAGATTTACCCTGGTGTAAGGTTGGCGTTATATACCTTCCACCGCCACGAGGAGAAGAATTCCTCAATGGGCTTTAGGAAAGGGGAGTCCGGTGGAAGGCAAAGACTGAGAAAACCTTGGTTCATATTGAACCACTCTAACCTGGAGGGCTCTGTGAAAACTCACTGTCCCAAACAACAACATCGATGGGACGCTCATCCTGCTGCCCTGACAGAGCATCTCGCGTGTGATTGAGGAAAATGAGGAGCTGCTGAGTGTTGTAGGGCCCCAGGTTGGCATGATGGTGGACAACCCCATGATTGCTGATGGCAGCACATAATGTGACATTGCCACCACGCTGCCCAGGAACACCAACAATAGCCCGATGGCCAATCACATTACGGCCTCTCCTTCTCCTTTTGGTGAGATTAAACCCAGCTTCATCCATGTAGATGTATTCATGGGGTCCTTCCAGCTGAAAGACCCTCTGTAGGAATAGATATAGTTTTGTAAGTGATACGGAAAAAGTGATTTAGGCCACTACAGTAAATCACTACTTGGAGTAATCAACATTGAATGTGTCCGGATATATGCCAACCTGTACATACTGGAATCTTTGCTCTTTGACTCTGTCTGAGTTGCGATCAAAGGGCACTCTGTATCGCTGTTTCATGCGCAGTCTGTTGCGCTTGAGGACACGATCAACAGTAGAGAGGCTGACACTGTTGATCCCCTCAAAATTGACATGCTCCTCAATGATCTTCAGGATCAGGACCAGCAGGAGGGAGACCAGAGTGCCACACCCATACCATTTCAGTCGCTTTGCAAACCGATTCAGGTCTTTATTGATTTCAATAAAGGTCTCTAAAAACTCTTCACAAATTTTCTTCACACAGACAGTGGCCACTAACAAGGTAAGCACTTTTTGCTTATTATTAGTACAATTCTGTGTGTAGATATTGCTCTGAACTTCTGTTCCACAAACTGGTAAGAAGTAGCATCAAAAAACTCTCCAATAAGAACCAACAATTGACTATTGAAAAGAAGCAGAGAATCGGAATGTAATAAATGAGTAAGTAATGACTATCGTGGATACCGCTGTCTAAATTTCTTGTCTAAAATTTGTACAGACAGGTCTGCATGGGCGATAGGTCAAAACACGCAAGGACAAGAGGTCCTGGTTTAAGTATCCTGCAGAAGCCTTTAACCTGGAGAGGCCGTGTGATAAGACCTTAGGCCAAGAGTGGCCTTGAAATAAAGACTGTAATTCAACTCATAACTGTCACTTTGAGTTTGATGCTCATACCTGTTACTCTGAGCTGAGTGTTCGCCAGATAATAAGCTAAACATTCGTGGTCACCGCTCTCAGGAGGTCTGTAGAGCGGATGAAAAAGCTTATCTATTATATATACATGAGGAAACTCACTAGACAAGGAAGAAAGCATTGAATGATGCAAGTGTAAAATTACAAACAAGTGATTTGCCATGTACCATGATGTGAACTTCTGAAAAATACACTGAGGTCTTTAGGAACGGGTTTGATTAATTATTAACTATAATATTAAAATATATGATAGTGTGTATAGAAAACACAAGACCAGAGAAACATAGACAAAGATAGGAGTAACAGTGTTTTATGCTGGCTTTGGGGATAACGTTTCTGACACTATTTGAAGGATATTTTGGAGGATAAGTGAGGAGGTTAAGATTACAAAAAAGGAAGAGATAAAAACAATATAGGTCGATAAAGGAGATAAAAGACAATAAGAGGAATTCAGGAGTGCAGCAGCTCAGAATCTCCCTACTGCCTCATAGCTGCCCTGTAAAACATGAGCCTTTTGAAAGACGTTTTGTGTGCAAAATACCCTGCCCAGTAGAATATCTCCTGATAAGGCCAGTATCCAGTAAGGTGACATATTTATTTGGTAAAGAAATACAGGTTTTTTTTCGAGCTATAACCATTAAAGGCATTAAAACACATTCTCAAGGGAAACCGGGGTTCACAATTCTAAAATAAAAAACCTATCAGTTATAGAAGCAGACAAGAATTAAATAATAAAATAGAAAAGAATAGAATAAAACATCAGGTGGGGAGTGGACTCAACATTAATAATGTCTAGCATAAAATAAAGACCAAGTAAAATAATATTGTGTGATTAAACATTGCATGTTGAAGACAAAAATAAAATAAACGTAAATTTTAATAATTGAACTATACATAAATATTGACAATTACAAGAGTGTGTATGGTGGGACACAAAAATAAAATAATAGTTAATAAAATAAAATAACTCCATATAAAAATACTATAGAATAGATAAAATAATAATAATGATGATAAAATAATATAGAAATAGATAAAATTAAAGATTTGGGACTTTACGTAAATACTTCAAATCTAGAGTGTTAAATAACTCAAAATCTGACCATAGGAAAATAGTAGCACAAGACTACAAAAATAACAGTGAAAAAAATTTGACGAGATGGCAACTCTCATCAAAAATCATAAAGGAAAAAAGAAAGAAGAGGCAAAATAAAAGAAAAGAAGAGCAAGAATAATGAATCGTTATCTAAACAAAGGAAAAGAGTTATGTAGAACAGCAAGAAAGTGCAGAGAAGTGTAGAACCAAGATGTGGAGAAAGAAGCTTAAAACAAAGCAAAAAATCAAAGAAAGCAGCAAGTGGAGGATATGACAGGGAGGAAGGGTCGAAGAGGAGGCGCACAGTGGGATGGAGGAAGTGGAGACTTGGTGTTTGATGTTTGAAACAGAGGAGGGAAATAGCAAACAGTCTGACTCAACAAGAGAACTAATGAAAGGAGCCATGAACAGAACATGGCAAGAAGTGGAGGACTTTGAAAAATTATTAAAAGATAATGAAGAGGAACAAAGACAAGTGGATAGAGCTAACAGACCAAACAAGACACCTAGTGGTGGAAGAACGCCACCTTCTGAAAGTATGCAAGAGCTAAAGCTAACTGACAGAGCTGGCCCACACACCAGCACTCAACTCACAGCTGCTAAACAAACTGATCCAGTCAGGGAAAAAGGAAAAGCAGACAAAACAAAGATCAAATGTTCCTCTAACTTTACATATTGAGGTAATCAATATACCTCGTTAGCCTAAGATTTTAAGCACACCCCCATGTGTTTAACAGAGTATTAAAAATTGCACAGGTAGATGCAATATTGGGTAGATGTGTAACATGCATAAAAAACATTTGAAAGGGCATAATCACATCAATTGGACATATACCAATACCTCAGGGTCCATTTAAACATATAAATGAAAATGGAAAAACATAAAAATGCAGACAGAAGAAATTCGTATTCGTACGAATTCGTAAATTTGTATGCAGAGAAGTCTCGATTCGGTTTGCCAACAATGATAAGTTCAGATAACGGGAGAGAGTTTGACAAAACAGTAAAATGTGTATACCAAAAAATTAGGAATAAAACAAAGACTAGGATGTGTATACCATCCGCAGTCACGAGGAATGGTTGAGACAGTGAATGGAACATTAAAGGCAAAACTAACCAAGATATGTGCTCAGACCTTAATGCCTTAAGCGCTCATCACCTATAGAGCAGGAACTAACAGAAAAACGCAACCAACACCGCATGAAATGCTTATGGATCGACCCATGCCAGCTCCCCCACACAGACATTTGCAAAAAGGTCCCACTTCAGATGTTTTGGAAAAAGATATAAAGGTGTATGTAAAACAGATTGCTAACATACATCGAGAAATCTTGTTACAGGAGGAATCCAAGGAGAAGGAGCAAGAGAAGACACGACCATTCAACCGGGAGATCAGGTGTTCATCTGTAAATATGGGTAACAATCAGTCCACAGCAGAAGCTAAAAATAAACCTGTAACTATTTCACCAAAAAGTAAAGAATAAAAGTAAAAATTTACCACAACTGATTAAAGTGAAGGTGTAAAGCAGACAGGTCAGTCTGGGAAATGTACTAAGGTTAAAGATAACTTCTTGATGCCTGTAGCTACTATTAAAGTCTGGTCTACAGAAACAGCCAGAGACACGTAGGTAAAGATAAATATCAGTACTAGACAAACAGCTATTTAAGTGTTGTAGACGCATATTTTCAAAGACCAACATAATCTATAACAGAGTTTAGCAAACACTTTCAGAGGGTGTGGTTATCAAGTGTAGGTATAAAAATTGAACAATAATGAATTGCTTATTGCCTAAATGTAGTGATTATCTTTAAAATCAATTGTTTTGATCTGACAGGCAAAGACATTTTCAGTGAAAAATCAGACTATATTGTCAGGAATGATTTTCGTACACTGAGGTACATATGGAAAGCAAATGGTCTAAAATGTTCAGATAACTAAGCCGCAACACCCAGCTTTTCTCACACCATGCCATTCAGAAATCATAACAATGCATAGTGATGAGAGGAAGAAAGCAGTATTACTCTGTGGCGTGAGCAAAAATATTGTCAAATTTACCTGAGTTGCAATTTTGGTTGGCAGTATAGTTATTCTTTCTACAGTTGGTAAATGTGTAAAATTTGCATACTTGTTGGAATTCCATTGATAGAGCCTGTATCAAAGACAGATAGCAAATCTCATTCCATTGAGCTATATTTTTTAATTTTAAATTCTAGAGATGCTTTGTGTAATTTGACAGATGTGAGTTACTCTGTTTCTGATGGTATATTTGGATCTTCTGATGAAATATTGTTTCAAACCATTGGATTGTTGTTGCAAAATCTAAGCTGTACTTTTGACCAGTTTGATCTCATCTGTAGTCATTTTTGCTCCCTTTCGGTGATGTTCAAATTTTGGCTGAAACAGCACCACCTGTGTTTTGCTATGGAGTAGCACCTTTTTTTTCAGTCCCACACATTTTAACCTTGTGATCGTAACGCAAGCAGGCTGTCCTGATAACACACATCCCTTAGTGCTTCTTTTGGATTGTTTACTTTCCATTTCTGACACTGAGTGAGTGTAGTTCTGCATGTATCAGAGCAAATTCACACTTTATTTGAACATTTTCTAAATTTCAATTGTTGTTTCACTTAGATATTTATTAGCGGCTTTGCATAAAACAATGTTGACTTAATGTAATGTTAGCTCATCCACATAATGTTTTGCCACACTTTAAGCAATACCATATACCTAAAGAAAAGGCAAGTAAAGGCATTAAATCTGTTATTGGTTCTCTTCTAGAACAAGGTGTTCTGACACCTGCCTCTAGCCAGTAATACATTTATATCTCTAAAGCTAACAACCCTGCAGAATGGCAATTTGTTCAAGATCTGGAAGCTGTGTGCAATTCCATTTCTGGCTGGCGGTCTAATTTGGCCTCATAACCTCATGACTATAAATTTTATACAGTGATGCATTTGGTTCAGCATTAACTATCTGATAGTACTGATCCTACAAAATAAGCCTCATAGGTAATGGAGACTTTTTGGCCTTGTTGACCTGATGGAGGCGTTTTGCTTCTGAGGCATGTGAACAGATTCTGCTCCTGAAATATTTTGACTGAAAGAGGTCACAGAGCATCGCTCGCCAAGCTGTCAGTCTTGGGTCACCTAACTGGGGAAGAAAAAGGTCTCCTTCTCACACCAGACAGTTAGTGCCTCCTCCACATACCAAAGCAGAGATGTGCTTCCTCTGCAGGCTTTGGATTCATGGATCCACTGAAATGGACTTCGTCATTTATGCTGCTACTCTGAACTCTGCATCTGAAGCCCTTCAATGAACTGAACCCAAGACATCTGCAGTCAGAGACTTGAAGGCTGCTCTCACATCAGCACCAGACAGTGATGTGCCTTTTCGGAGACAAACGGCTTCATCATGGGCATCTTGGTTCAGAAACAGGGCTCTCAGTACTGCCTGATGGTTTTCTATCCTTCTACACTACCTCCTGTAACACAGGGGGTGACAGTCTGTTTGCGAGCTGTTACAGCCACAACTATTGTTATGGACGTCAGTTGTCTTGGCCATATCAAATTTGTATTGTACATTCTGAACACTGACACCCAATATAACAGCTGCCCAAATCAAGTTACAATGTGACCATTCTGTCTAACTTTAATATCAGCCTTCACATCCAGCTACATTGGTCCCAATGATTAACTTTGATGATAATTACACATGGTTGTGAGACACTAGTGACACAGACAGAGGGAGAAATACTCAGATCCTTACATAAAAGTACACATTATGCAGAATGACCCATTTCAGAATAATATATATCATATTATTGGATTATAATTATTGAGGCATGTGTCCTTCACTTTAATGTTGCAGCTGATAACGGAAGCTTCATATACTGCTAGGCAGTTTGTGAATCAATAAAGTTTTATCTTTAATTTTAATAATACATCATCATTTCTTTGCTGACTATGTCTTATATCAGTAATCTGAAGTTGCAAGTAAACAAAAGTTGTTTAATAAATGTAGTGGAAGTGCATGCTTTCCATCCTAAAACTTCAGCTTAACGAGCTAAGTTGTAGGTACTAGCCCATAACTGTATTTTAGCTGAGAGCTAGACTGCCGCCATTTGCACTAATTCAAGACATGTTTTTTGGTTTTATGACATAATCTAGAAAATCTATCCAACATTCTGCTCTTGTTATTTTACCTATTGAAATCCATTTCCTTGTCTTCACAATTGGCTATTGTAAAATGCGTTGCACACAACAGGTGGGTTCAAAAATGCCCAAAGATCCAGAAAGTCTACCTTCCCTGATTCCCGAGGTGAGAAGAGACTGCTTGTGGGAGTGTGGGAGGAGACTTTGTGATACGGCATTCCCATTAAAAGAGGATACAATTATGGAGACCACGGGAAATTATCGTAAGGCAAAGATAAATATAAACAAAGAAAAAACAACTTGATGAAATGAATGAATATCAATGAACGTCATGTCTAAGAGACTGGAGAGTCTGAGCGTGACTGCAGAATAACTGAATCACAGTAAACCATGAACTGACAAGTTTGATCTAATGAAATGTACAAAACCACTCTGCTGTGGACTGATGAATATAGGACAGAGTATGTAAAAGGACTAACAGAAACTTTGAGAAAGTTTTATTTGCAGGCATCAGACAGACACCCAAAACCATCACTGGAGCCTATTCATCCTTTTCAAGTTGATGGGAACACTCAAGCTCTTTACAGGAAGAGCCAGAGCTGCCTCTATATTCTGAGGAGGCTGAGGTCCTTCAACATCTGCCGGACAATGCTGAGGATGTTTTATGAGTGCTGGGGCATGTGTGCACTGACGTGACAGTGAGCAGCTGCAACAAAAGAGTTTCCCCTCAGGGATCAATAGAGTATTTCTGATTCTGATGATTTTGTACTATTCAATTCAATTTTATTTATATAGCGCCAATTCATAACAGAAGTTATCTCATTGCACTTTTCCTATAGACCAGGTCTAGATCGTACTTTATAATATTAATTACAGAGACCCAAAAAATCCCACCATGAGCAAGCATTTGGCGACAGTAGCAAGGAAAGACTTCCTTTTAACAGGCACAAACCTTGGACAGAACCAGACTCAATGGTGGGCGGCCATCCGCTGCTGCCGTGTTAGGTTTACTAATCAAATCTCTGGACAAGGTACCTTCATTTCTTAGGTGGAAAGAACCGTTCCAGGTGCTGCTGACAACCAGGAGCAGAATGGATCCATGCCTCAAGGTGCAGGCCGGCTCCCCCAAACACTCCTGAGGAGGCGAAAAGCCATGGCGATGGAAGGAGTGTTTCCTCCTCTTCTCCCTCCTGCTGAGTGAGCTGGAGCAGGGAGCCAGGCAGGAGACAGTGTAGGGCCAACCAGGCGGCCCCCTAAAGGACTGCGAGGGCTCTCATGCTCACATCAGCGGAAGTGTCACTAATCGAGTGCCACAGGTGGAAAACAGCTCACCAAGGAGCAATCTAGATCGAGTGTGTGGAAGGTAAATTATCAGATGGTGCAGGGAGAGTCAAAGAGTTGCAAACGTATTGAACCTGATGAAGATGATGAGTTCCTCAACCGTGTTTTCTTCTCCTCTAAAAATACAACAGAACCTAAGGCCAAAACATTGCAACAGGACATGGCTACCCAAAACAGAAAAATCGAATTAATATGATGGTTGATTATACATCATAATCTGAGTAATTGTTGGTTGTGTCAAAATATGCCAAAGTCAGTGCATTCTCTAGTGTTTAGTCCAATTCCATTTGCCAAAGCTGACTATAAATTGTTTGATTGGAACAATCTGGCTACCAGAATTGAAGATGGAGCTGATGATTGTTACACTCCAACTTATTCAGTGGAATCATCTAAATTCTCACGATATAAATAAATTGTAAAATTTCGTTAACAAAGACTATTAATGACCAATACCTACCAGTTGGAATTAACCACACAACTCTTCTGCATGTCATTCATGTTCAACAGTATGTAAAATTAGGCTTTGAGGTCAGAATCCAAGTCACTCTGGCTCAAACTAATTGCTCAACTCCTAAAGACTGTGTATGCGTGCCCCAGCCTTACACCCCTACTGTGTTAGCTGAAGCTATGGTCTATATCCAGCCGTGGTACCTGGTCTGTAGGGTCAGTTAAAGTAGAATGATTGGGATTTTGGATGTTTGGATCATGGGGTATTACTTTATTGATTTCAATAAAGGTCTTTTTAAACTCTGACTTTGCCTCTGAACTTTGGACCTGGCTTCAGTTACCACCCAGTCATAGCACCGCCTATGCATCTCACTTTTTAGGTGTTCATCATGTCACAAAAATGTTTTACAGATTTGCAATGATAAAATAAAATGTTCTGAGCCCTTTGATTGGCGTTGGCGATGTTAGTAGCCAATTTGACTAATTAGTCAATAATGCCATATGTAGGAATGAATATTTAATTTAAAATGTAATTTTTAAATTATTATTATTATTACAGTATTTAAAACCATGTTGTCAATGTTATAACCTTCATGGTGGGTGATGGTGACCTCTGCTGGTGACTTTATGGATGCTCTTTATTTGGGTAAGAAATATCGAACAGTGACAGTTTCCACAATATTAATTAATGCCACTCAACTAAAATAATATCACTATATATCACACTAACTAGCTAACTTTAGCTTAATCTGAAGCTATAGGCAACCAATTAATTTGCAAATTACCTCGTTCTCCTGACAGTAACGTTCTCACACATTTCACTTTTATTTTCACGGTTTCATTTTACTTCCGGTTCACCCTCTCCAGTCATTTCAGTCACCTGTGGCAAAGAAACTTCTAAACCGTCTCTGCCTGTGGTCTTCAACCATCTCTGTATAAAGAGAATCAGATCGGAGACTTTGAGAGGGCGCGGTAACTGTCAATCATTTTTAATTTGGCCAATCAATGGCTTACAATCCACTGTCAGTCAAAAACAAATTTCACCAATACGAAGCTTGAACCTGTTGGCAATCACTTTTTAATTCAGCGAATCACTTCACAGTATTATAAGGAGGGCGGTACACAAACAACTGACTCTCCATTGTACCAGACAACTTTTCAACTAGCTAGCGAGCTAGCTAACGCTGTCTGCTTATGGCTTATCAACTCCTTGATCATAACAGAATATAGTAACTTTCACCACTGCTCATTTTAGAAAGGCCACCGCAAGAAAACGTGTTCTTTGTTTACATTATCAAACAAGCAATGGATCATAGATGTTTGTTTCTAGCTTCATTTTCCCAGGATCGTGGGCGGAGAACAGTCACTGCAGTCCTCCCTCCTGAGACCACTAGTTCTGTGAGCCAATGGGGTTTGAGCTAGTGATGGGAAGTTCGGCTCTTTTCAGAGAGCCGGCTCTTTTGGCTCAGCTCCCAAAGAAGAGCCGGCTCTTTTGACTCCTGAACGGCTCTTAATTTAGGATTTTTTGTAGGACCTTTATTTTACCAAAACTTTGCAAAAATTAAAAATGGTTTGTGTGTTGAAAACCCTTCAGGGCATCTCTAATCATGAGGTTTAGTGTATGTGCCAGACATGGGTGGTGGGTCCACTTCAGAATTTTTATGGCTTTGGTGATGTTTGCAGCATTGTCACTCACACAGCACACCACTTTGTCCTCTACTTGCCACTCTTACTAGCTCCTCTGCCAGGTTTTCTGCAGTGTGTCTGTCTGTGAACTCAAAACAGTCCAGAAGGCAAGATGTCATCTTGTAATTTTCAATGAAATGGCAAGTGACAGCCATGAAAGAGCAGGTTGTTCTGGAGGTCCAGCAGTCAGTTGTCAGGCAAACTGATGGAGCTTTTTTCACCCTTTCTTGCCATAATGCGCGTTCTGTGTCATATAGTTTAGGTATTGTTGTTTGGGACAATGTTTTTCTACTGGGTAGAGTGTATGTGGGATTTAAAGTTTTGACAAAACTTTTAAAACCTCCGTCCTCCACAATGGAAAAGGGTTGGAAATCAGTAGCTATCATTTTAGCCAACTCTTCATCAATGCTGTGCTGTTTGGATGGGGTCATCACTTTGGGTATAAACTGGCTTATTTTGCTTTGAGTTGCAGTAGGAGAGGTTATACCTGCATGTGTGGGGAAGCCAGTAGATGCTGCTGCAGTTGCTGTTTTTTTGGGATGAGACACACCAGGATCTGCAGATGGTGTGCTAGCTTGCCCTCTGTCCTCTAACTGCACTGTAGGATGGACAGTTCTCACATGTCTCTGCAGGTTTGTGGTGGAACCTGCTCTTAAAGTAACTTTCATCTTGCAGTGAACGCACTCTGCTTTGTTGTTTCCATTGTCTTTAAACTGGAGCCAGATGCTGCTTCTCTTTCGGGCGTCACTCAGAGTTTCAACTATGCCAACAGTACGCCAACTCACACACTCTCCTCACCGCTATCTGACAGACAGTGTCGTTGAGTGGAGCGCCGCTTCACTTCTCAGCACCCCCCTCTCTGTTTTTACATAATGGTATGATCCCATATCCTCACATCTGATTGGCCGCGATGCCATTGCTGACCAATCAAAACAAAGTTCTGCCTTGAGCAGAGCTCAGGCTGAGCACTGAGGTAAGCAGAAAGGAAAAAGACTGGGAGCCGGCTCTCACTCGATGCTGGCCGGCTCTTCTGGTTCACTACAAAGCATCGGCTCTCAGAGACGCATCTTTTGCGCAAGACACATCACTAGTTTGAGCATGCGTAGTAGGGTTCCGTTTTATGAATTTGGCTACATAAACTTTCACTTATTTCACATTAGCAGTCAACCAAAATCAAAGCTGCTTATTGGTGCAATGAGTTTTTGATTGACAGATGATTGTAAGCCTCTGATTGGCCAAATTAAAATAGGATTGCCAGTTATCCCGCCCATTCCCCGGTCTGCAAAGATACCCTACTCGCTTATTCAAACGTAGAAAAGGTTTCAGTCGTAGTCGTCTGGACACTGTTTTCAGAATCAAGACGTTTCAATTGATAATTGATTGAGAATGACTTCCGGATGGGAGCCGAAACGTCTTGATTCTGAAAACAGTGTCCAGACGACTACGACTGAAACCTTTTCTATGATAGAACACTCCTGGACGAATGAGGGACTACACCGTCTGGCTTACTCAAAGATACTCTATAACTCTATAACAAAGATAAGCATTACAGGCAGCGCCAATGGTATGAAATGGTATACACTTCCGGTCTCCTAAGTAGGCGTGGTCGACTCTCCCCAGTTAAATAATAATAAATATAATAGTATTATTAAGCAAAGAAACAAGTTTTATTTCAGTTTTAACTTTTAATTAATAGTTTCACGTATAAGTAGATTTCTGTTTATCCGGTGGGAAAGTGACAGGTATTGCCAGATCTTGTAAGAGTGTGTGGTTGAGACAGACACAGGTCTCAAGTTAATTTTCTCCTGATTTGTTTGTCTGAAAAATGCCATTTTAGTGTCAGAATGTTCGGAAAATATGTGGCTTATGAAATCTGGGTCCGATATTTACTTTGGTGACAATGGGGCGAAAGACTCAGGACCTGCAGGATAGTTCCAGATAGTATGTCATATACATCACAGAATATAATAAAAATAATACATTATTTTAAAATCACTGTGTAATCCTCTGTAGAGTTTTCTATTTTTTTAACATAGATTACTTTAGTATTGTGTTGTTAATAAAGTTCAAAAAACTCACTGGCTATCAAGTAAAATGTTCACACATGCGTGGTACAAATAGGGCAGAATAAGTACACGCATGTGCAGAACGGATCGGGCAGCCGGCGTCTACACGGATCGGGAACTGACACTGTCAGGTTTTTTATAACTTCAGTAAATTCCCTATTACATATTTATATTACATTATTGAATTTCCAATAATTAAAAACCGTTTTGTTATCTTGATTTGAAAGATTTAGTTTTACTGTACAAAAACACAACAACTTTATTCAGCGGTTTTGGTAAAACTGGATCATATTTTATGGGGGAAATATTTGCATCCTGTCTGCTTCCTGGTCCCTCTCCATATTTCTGGCTTAATACCTTCTTTTATACAGTTTATATTTGGAATACGTTTTTTTTTCATTTATAACGTTTTGCCTAATCTATACCACATTCCCTTCCCTCATTCCCTGAAGATGTTATGATTATAAAATGTAATGTGCAAAAAATAATTTTCAATAGAAGTTATTAAAAAAACACCCCCCCCCCTAGACATATATATGCGTATAGACAGAGATGCACTTCCTCCTACGATGTATAACATTCAATAAAATAAGAAACGTTTACTTTAACAAGTTCAACTCTGTAATCTCAGATTTCAAAGAGTTAAATGAGCTCTCAAAATGAAAAATACTCCGAGGAGAAGGAGACAGGGCAGATCCTGCTGCCCAATATATATCGACATGCCACAACCTGAGGGACAGTGAATGACCCACACACACACACACACGCGCGCACACACACACACACACACACACACACACACACCCACACATTCATAAAAAAAAATGTTGCAATGTTTATGTAGTTTTCACTTATTTGAATCTGTATTTTTAACTGCAAGTCAATATTTTCATTATTATATTACTATGTTATCTTACTTATCTGTATATATTTTAATAGCACATTTTTCTGTTTACGTTTTAATTTCACACAAGCATGCCAATAAAGCACAATTGAATTGAAATTGAATCGTATATATGGCTATGCCCCTCCCCCTCCCAAAAAACTATACGCGTCTGGTTACGTCATCAGTCCGCGCCGCACGGGGGAAACGTGGGAAAGAACAGCAAAAGTGAAGATTAGTGAGACTGCACGTGAATCGATGTGAACATGGCGTCGATTCAAGAGCCAGAGGTCCAGTTCGCACAGAGATTAGCCTCCAACGAGAAGCCCATCCGGACCAAGGCTATAAAGAAACTGAGGAAATATATAAATGTCAGGTCTCAGAAAGCGACAGGTAAGCTAGCTCTGACAGAGCTTCCTTACATCTCAAATACTAAACTAGCATCAGCTTTACGTTAAATTGGTATAGTGGTATCTAGATATTAATGGTTATAACCGACTGGTAATAGTAATAATAAATGCTTGTCTGAAAGGGAACTGGTCCTAGTCTGACGCATAGTTGAGTGTTATTAAAATAAATGGTAGTTAGCCAGTGCACACGTGTGGAGGTAAGTTAGCTTTTAGGTCACAGCCTCATTTATTTGAAGCTAGCTAATGTTACAGCTGACTATCAGTTAACTGTAATATAGCAACGATAACCGGAACACTTGTTAATTTACTTGCTGCAATATAATGTTATTTTATAGTTAAACAAGCAGTCCACTTGGTCTGTAACGGAAGATTATGTCCACTGCCAAAATAAATGATCGATTAATATTCCATAAAATGTCAAAAAACAATGACTAATCGATTCAACAGTTTTTGTATGCAGCTAACTTGTATCCTGGACTCAGGGAATGTGTCACAGATAAGCTTACCTCCTCTGTACAGGTGGATTCACAGGTGATGAGCTGCTCAAGCTGTGGAAGGGTTTGTTCTACTGCCTGTGGATGCAGGACAAACCACTGCTCCAGGTATGTTTACTAGTGTTTCTTTGCTTGGCTTCCAGAACCATTTAATGGGAGAACATACTGGTGGGTGTATACAGAGAGCATTTAAGCCTTTTCAGACATGCACTTCATTATGCAAATATGAAGGCAATTTTACATCTCAGTCTCGTGTTGGATGAAGTGACTTTTCAGTAAAATCTTGCCAGGTTGGATCTATTGTCATTTCTGTATTACGTTTAATGTGGTACAAGTCTAAATAAAATGCTGTCAGATTAACATAAAGGTTGCAGCAGCACACGGTTAAACACAGTAAGAGAGATAAAGAGCAAGGCTTGTTCTGCCTTTTTAAAATTACTATAATAAATAAAATATTTTTAATAAACCAGAAAATATGTCAGATCAGTTAGTAAAAATATAAAAAAAAACACAATAATCTCCTCCCCTACATTTTCTAATAATGAAATCATAAATATTCAGCAAAATGATGCAACATGTGGGTAAGTAGGAATGAGATTCCCAAAAAGTGCAGCAGGATTCCCTTTCTAGTAAATTATGAAATTGATCAGAAAATGTATTCATGGATTATTAGAAGAAGGCTTCAATGGCAAAGTAAGTTTTATAATCCAACACTGATTTCTGATCTGTTTTCTTACACCAGCCAACGAAAGAACAAGGAATACTCTTCTTTCTTGATATCAACACTTGCTGTTCTCCAGCAGTGACTGAATAAAGTCATTATGGACATTTATGTAATAATGACCTTAGTTTAAAAGCTCAAAAGCCATGACTCTAACAGGTGGATGCAGTCAGCAGTGTTTTGTATTGTAATGTTATGTTTGAAAAGGGCTGCAGAGGCTTCACATCTGGGAATAGTCAGCTTAGGTAAAAATAAAGACTAGGTGCATGATTTTTCAACAGAAGCTCTTCACTGACACATGCCTGTCCTATTATTGTTCAATATTATATATCCAGCATATTGGTACCAGCATGGTACAGGTTTGCAGACAACTTTGTCTGGCTAGGCTGCATTTTTATGTATTTCTGAACCTTACTCTTCAAGTGTAATAATATTTTTGTGTTTTGTTCATAAATCTACTGTCATTTTTAATGGTAAAGTTTAATGTTCAAAAGTAAAATATAATATTGCATATATCTTTGTTACAACCCTTTAAATAACCATTTTGAGCAATCTAGGGCATTCGTTCTGCAACTAATAATTATTTTCATTATTGATTTAGTCTATGTAATATATTGCTATGGCAACAGCTGCGCATGTAGATACAGCGGCTGTAGCTCCTTCAAACTTGCTACCTTTTTTTTATTATTATTTTTTTCTGCTTTATTGCTGAAACATCATTGAATGATGTCTAATTGGATTTGAAAATTGTTCAAATCGACTGGATCAGGAGATTCTGATGGTTCGATCCCGGGATCCCCCAGCACGCATGTCGAAGTGTCTTTGGGCAAGACACCGAACCCCGAATTGCTCCCGAGGGCTGTGCCTTCGGTGTGGGAGTGTGTGTGAATGATTTACTTTTTGAACTGATGGCACCTGCCATCAGTGTGTGAATGTGATATGTAGGTGAAGCGCTTTGAGTAGTCGGAAAAGACTAGAAAGGTGCTATATTAGCACAGTCCATTTACCATGCATATTGCCAAAAATGATTGTGCTAAATGTTTTTATAATAAGAATTAGAATGATCAACTAAAAGATTGTTGCCTCCAACCTTCATATGGGTCTTGACAGCTTCTTGATGGAGGATGATAAGCTACCCCGATTTCCGAATCGGAGAAGTTTGAATGTGCAGCTGTCCATAAAACCTAGTTAAATGTGATTATGTTCAGTCAACCACCCCCCCCTCTTTGATTTGATGTTCATGCAGACTTCGCTTTTCTTCTGTAGGAGGAGCTGTCAAACCAAATCTCCACCCTGATCCACAGCTTCCACGATATTGACGGCCGTAAGTTGCCCACGTGTGATTTAATAATCTCATGTGAATTAGTAAGAGCAAGTAAAACAAGAAGTCCAGTACTTTTCACGATCATGATGATGTGCTGTTCCCTGCAGAGTTTGGATACCTGGAGAGCTTCCTGCAGACCTTCAAAAGAGAGTGGACTGGTATCGACAGGCTGCGGATGGACAAGTTCTTCCAGGTGAGTTTGAGGACAATCCTGAATGAGTTGTATCTTTTAAAGTAGCTGTTGCTTCACTCTGGAAAAACATGTTTAAATTTCTCAAAGTACGATAATGAAAGTTCTATCGTTTGTTACCAGAACAGAAACACAGGTATCCCATTGGCACTAGTATATAACAATAATAACAATAATAATAATAATACCCTACCCTAGGGTTGACTGCATGATTTGGCACTTTGCATGGGTAATTAGCATAGGCCTGTTTTACAGAAGACATGTTGACACGGCTGCTTCAGTTTCAGGGTCCTGCTATTGTTCATGCTAGCTCACTGTCACACCGTCATGGCTTCCTTGGACACTTGAATAGAACAGAGACATTGTTAATGTTATTAGTAACACCTGTGCCACCGCTGTGGCAAATAACTCACCAACCTTACCTGCCAAGTCAATTATAACTCGTATTTGTTTGGTGTTAATTTCAAGTCCTGCAAAGAGATGTTCACATTTGGAGGCCAGCTGAGACTCTTTCTTGGAAAACCCAGAATAACAAAATTAAACCCACAAGTCCCACTGTGCTTGACTAAAGTTACAGGGCCTGGAGTCTGACTTGTTTTGACTCTCTGCCATCAACATCTCCAACCTGCCCGAACTCGACCTGCTTGATTTGGTAAATGGGAAGTGTGAACATAAATTGAGAAAATGCAAGAAAGCACATTTCTGACCTGTATTATATTTTTTGCTTAGTCCTTCTCTTCCTGTGTGCACTGACGTGACAGTGAGCTGCTGTAGCAAAAGAGTTTCCTCTCAGGGATCAATAGAGTATTTCTGATTCTGATTTCTGTTCTAACAAATGACTTGTGTCTGCACTTGAACACTGATTGCATCAACACAGTGTTCAACAAAGACTTCAGTGGTGAATTTTTGAAGGTATGGTTTGAGAATGATTTTGGATGTTTTAAATGCTTACAAATCCAAATAATGATTATTTTCCCCTCTCTAATAGCTGGTTCGCTTCATGTTCAGACAAACCTTTGAGTTGCTGAAGAGGAAAAACTGGGAGAGCAGGTAACTTATTAAAACTTTGTTTACAAAAGCTTTTTGGTCACGTTCATGTGATGTAATTTAAAATGAAAATGAATAACCTTTTGTGTCTCTTCAGTGTGGTTGCCAGGTTTCTGGAGCTGCTGACAGTACAGCTCCTGCAGATTGGCAGCGGAGCGCCCAGTGGCCTGCAGTTCCACATCCTGGACCTTTACATGACTGAACTGGCAGCTGTGGGTTCAGCAGAGGTACAGCACCACAACTGTTTTCAAGACATTTGTGATAAATAACAGGCAATTGAATTGATAATTGTGTTTTATTGAGTTCCTGCTGTGATTTGCAACCATAATGGAGGAGAGTTGATTTGCAGCAGGTGAGCCAAATTCAGACGTCCACTGTTGCTGTTTGTTTGTCAGTGACTCTGGGGAAATGGCATGATAAAAAGATATTGGCTTATAAAGTACAGCCTAGTCAGTCATGGTCAGCAGGGGATCTGCAGGTCTTAAAGTCTCAAATAGCATTGAATTTATTAAAAAAAAAGTCTTAGAATTTATTAAATAGTCTTAAATTTAATTTGCAGAAGTCTTAAATATTATCTCTTGCCAGATGTAACTTTTAATTAGTTGTATTTGGTTGGTTGTGAGCTGTTGGGAGACGTTATACACCTCGAAACTAAAAGTGACACTGGTGTGACAGTGGATTGTGCTGCAGGAGGCCTTTTTTGTGGAATTTCAGGCAGTACCATCAGACCTGTAGCAAACAATGTCACTACTGCTAGCTACAGTAGCTAGGAAGCTCATCATCTAGGGGCAAGTGTTAATTTTAACATAACACAATTTAACCTATATTTATTTATATATGAATTAGTTAATCATCCATAAATTTTCTGCCTGATATTGGTGTCCCTTGATTAATTATATTACTAAGAATTATTGTTATATACAACTGCTAAGTACTGACAAAAATGTGATGTAAATGGCGATAAATTCACTCACTTAATAGTCATAAGCCTTATTGTCCCTACTGGTTTTCTATCATTCTCTGACTGGTATGACCGTGAAAAGGGTCCAGTACATTCAGAAAGTATTTAGACCCCTTCACTTATGTTGCAGCCTTATGCTAAAATTCACTGTTTGGTATGCATCTTGGTTTTGGGGTCACAGTTCGGTACAGCAGGGAAAACAAAAAATGTAGAAAATAAAATTTTGTCATTTATTTTGAAAAATTTAAAAATTGGCTCATTGGCCATAATTCTTACTGTAACAGTTAAGGCACTCAAATACTGGCATATTGTCAATAAGAAAAAATAAATAACAAACAAATGTCAACAATGTTCCATTGTAAGACTCTGACCTGCTGATAATTCCTGAACAGCTGCAGCTTGCGCTGGCTTCTACAGAGCTGCACAACGGACTGACTAAAATGCACACGTGAAGGTACATTGTAGCGTTGCTCAAGCACTTTGATCATATGTTTAAATTCTGGATTCTCTACGACCTTTGATCCCCTGACTAGTGCCACCATGAGGTTGACATTTCTGGTTCAGAAAGAAATATCTTGACTCTCAGATTAATTGTCATGAAGCCTGTGTAGAGCAGGTCGTCCACCAATCGGAAGGTCAGCGGTTCGATCCCAGCTTTCCCCCAGCACACATGTCGAAGTGTCCTTGGGCAAGAGTGTGTGTGTGTGTGTGTGTGTGAGAATAATTAGTCTTCCAACTGAGGAGCAGTTGCCATCAGTGTATGAATGTGTGTGAATGAGATATGTAGTTGAAGCGCTTTGAGTAGTCAGTGCTATATAAGTACAGTCCATTTACCATTTTACCATATTCAAGGTGCCTAAGTGCAGCCTCACAGAGCCACTAGCATGGCTGTAGACTCTTAGTCTTGTTTAGTGATTGATGCATCCTCTGTAATTGTTTTTTTTTTTCAATATAACTTAAACTAATCAGTTATCAAAATTGTTGTTGTTGTAATTTTTTTACGGATCCACTAATCAATTAATCCAGCACTTACTGATGAGGAAATTCTTTTCTTTTCGCAGCTCACTGCTGATCAGAACTTGATATTCATTAAGCCGTTCTGCAAAACAGCTGCCAAAACCAAGGAGTAAGTCCACATCACCTCAGCTTTCTCTGCTGGATTTATTGTAATGCTGTCTCTTACACTAGACAAATGTAATTACAAAAGTTACCAAACAATTAAGAATGAAGAATACCACTGTCATGTAGAGCAGTTTTTTGTGTAGATTTTTAATTTTATTGCAAATAGTCTTTGATGTGGTTTTTTATATTTGATGCTGGCACAGATGGAGTTTTTGTGGATTTTGTGTTGGTTGAAACATTAATTTACCTAAAACCTGACCTCCTTTCTTTGTTTTCCAAAACAGCTGTGGAATTTGTATTTCAAAGTCGCTGTGCAGTTTCTAATTGGCCACAGTAGAAACCTTGCTCAATATGCATAACTCCAGAGACACATGTCTGTAATATAAATCTTTGTATCATTGTTGTATTTCAAAGGTGCATGTTGACTGTTTATCCAGGTCTGAACCAGCACAGATGCACTGAACCTGAAGCAGCTTGTTTTTGTGTTATTCTAATGCTAACTGCAGGCCTGACTATATCCCATCTGCTCATTCTGTCATCTGTTGCTTCTTTTGATGTCTGTCTCGCCAGTCGGAGTCTTTTCAGAGCTATCTGCAACAGCATCCTCAGCACTATTATTGACCAGGCTCCCTTCGCTATTGAAGATTTGATGAAGGAGGTGGAAGCAGCTGCGGCCTCAGACTCAGGACAGGCTTCTGAAGTGGACAATGAAGAAGACCATCTAAAAGAGAAAACAACGAGCAAACCACTCAGCAAGAAAGGGACAGGGGAGCAGATTAACGGTACAGAAATTATAATCTGGACTGGATTTTTGTTGAGTAGAACATAAATCATTTACTCTATAAAATATCAAAAATAATTACTGATACAGATTTACTAATTACAAAACTCCAAACCAGATTAATTTTCAGATTAATAATTTGTGCATACGACATTACAAATTTCTGTTCTCAGAGTAACATTGTGCTCATAACTTGCTACAAATTTCTGTTGTCATATTAGTTCTTCACAAAATTTGCTTCTTAGTATACATTTCCTTGAACGAGCGATGTATTTTTCTCAGTGGCAGTAAGCACAGCACATAGCCCCGCTGACAACTGTGCTATATTCAGAGTTTAACAAGATATTTAGGGGTGACAAACCATAACGTTAACTTAGCCATGATAAACCACATGGCTCCGGCACTTTCCGTTGGCACACGCACACTGGAGCGCCTCTCGTAGGACAGCTGCTCTCAAAGGGGCATTAATGTGCTTCAATGAGTGCCCGCCTACCTGGCTTTCCAGCGCAGACATGGAATAGAATAGAATGACTTTATTGTCATTGCACAGCTGTACAACAAAATTTAACTAAAATTTAATTACAAAAGTTAGTTAATTAGTGTACATACAATATATAAAAACAACACAAGCAGCACACATCAGGTCACACACGCATATGCACTGCATATTAAGGGCTACACACATAAATACGTATAAAATAAATATAACTATTAAATCTATATTGCACTAATCTGTGAGACATGGACAGTCTTACACAGAGTTCAGTTTTCTGATGGCACTCGGGTAGAAACTTTCCAAAAGTCTGGAGGTGCGGGTCTTGATAGACCTGTAGCGCCTTCCAGAGGGCAGCAGAGCAAAAAGGTGGTTACCTGACATCAGCACTGCTGGGACAGGTTAGCTCTTCTTAGTGTCCTAAGAGAGCAAAGCTGCTTCTGTGCCTTCTTCACCAGAGAGGTTGTGTTAACAGTACATGTGAGCTCCTGGGAGGTGTGTGTGTGTGTGTGTGTGTGTGTGTGTGTGTGTGTGTGTGTGTGTGTGTGTGTGTGTGTGTGTCTAGGAATTTAAAGCTGGTCACTCTCTCCACTTTGTCTCCTTTTGATGTATAAGGGAGCAGGTCAGCATGGTCAGTAGCTGCTCATGGCTGTTAACTCTGAGTAGCAGCACTGTGGGAATGCATGTCGCTATCTATGCTACATTGTGTGGTGTCCCAGCGTGGTCACACACTACGTAGCCACACCTCATATATATATTTAGTCTACTGTCATTGATACTAATCCTAATATTGTTTAACAGTCACATTTTTTGTTTATTCATGTGTTGTTTTTATTAATTTTCACTGAGACACAGTAAACACAGTATTGACAGCGCTGCTCATATGTTGTGAAATTCAGTCCAATTCATTGATAGCCTGGCTGAGGAGTGTGTATCACTTGATGTAAAGTGCTTTACATCATATAATACAAGGTGTTTTAGTATTTGTAATTTAAAATTAAATTTGTTTTCAGGTGATGATGACGACGATGAGCTTCTTCACTTGGAAGACTCAGACACAGAGGTGCCATGTGATGATGACATCGGACCAGTCCTTCAGGTGAAGGCTTTTTCCTCTCTTGGGGACCTAGCATTCTCAATTCAGTTTTTTTCCTTTTGGATTCGATCCATTATGGTCAAACAATTCGCTCAGTTAACTCCCTGCATGAACTTAAACCCCAGAAAAAGGTCCATACCCATAGTTCTGCATGTTATAGCCTGTTAACTACAAATTATATATAACAATAATGCAGCACTTCTTAGTTTATCATAGTTTTTAGATTGAATTCTCTCCTTATGGAGTTCCATTGGTAGTATGAAGTCAAACTTTGTAATACTCGAAAGCTGTTAGAGAAAGAAACATTTTGCTGCCTTTTCTGGTTTTTATAAGTTACGCAATGCTGCAGCTGCCTCGGGCGCCGTTTTGAAAACAAAATCTTGATGTGTTCTAGGAAGCTCTTGAACAACAACACCTGCTTCCACTGGCTTTCAGGTTTTCAGAAATCAAACCTGGAATAAGATTAGTATGCAAAACATAGTTTGAAACCAATTCCTCTACTCAGCTATATGACTTAACAACGATAACATAACTTTTATAAAAAACATCAAGCTGACTATATGTTCACTGTGGAGAATGAATGTACCTGTTTGTAGTAAGTTTCAAGTCTCTGCAAACGGATAATTTGAATGAACTGAAAATTGCTGCCTGGAGGGAAGAAAATCAATGTGAAAACTGATCTTATGTTTTTGAAAATGGCTTACAGAAATGCAAAGTGTTGTATTTGTAAAATGTGCAAAAGCTTTAAGGAAATTGCCTGAAAGTGTAGCAGCTGAATAAGGGTTGATTACTGCCATTCATTCTCCTGGATGAGAATGGATCAGTCAGCGTTTATCAGAACAAAGTTTCTTTGGAAATAATTGGAACATATATGTTTCATTTTTACTCATCACTTTGACTCAGATGGTGGACACATGTAATGGTGATGAATTGGTTTTCATTCTAATGAGGTGTTTGTGTGTTTTGTAGTTTGACTATGCGGCCTTGGCAGACAATCTGTTTGAGTTAGCGAGTCGGAGCAGCACACCCAGCCAGAACAGACAGAGACTCTACAAAATCATCAAAGTGTGAGTAGAACTCTAACACTAAACTTTAATGAGAGAATAGCACTACCATTGAAAAGCCATGAAAACCATAGTATTTAAAAAAAAAACAACTATTAAACTGTTTTTCTGCTCCTGTGTATTTTAGCAGTACTCGTGAGGAAAAACTAATTAAGACAAAGTGTCAAATTGATCATGTTCCTGTGTTATCAAAGTTTACTTTTCCCTTTTGTGATTTAAGACTAAAGGTCTGTTTTTTGCCGCGTTTTAGCCGATAGGCCTTTTCCCTGCAGTCATTTAGACTTGTCAGTGGGAAAAGCACAGCGGGAAAATGTATTCATGAATTGCATGAAAATCCAAATCATTCTTTTTCAATTTCAATAAAATTTTATTCATATAGCGCCAATTCATAACAGAAGTTATATCATTGGACTTTTCCTATAGAGCAGGTCTAGACCGAACTCTTTATAATATTATTTACAGAGACCCAACAAATCCCACCATGAGCAAGCATTAGACAGTGGCAAGGAAAAACGTCCTTTTTATATATATTTTTATTTATATATACCCCCGAGAAGGGACCTGTTGGGGGGTAAAATAATGTCTCTGGAATTTAATTTAGACCCCGGTCCCCGCGGTGGAAACACAGCTTCAGTTTCATGGGGGAGATTGTGTTGAATGCTGAGCTGAAATCATCAAACAATATTCTGTTCCTGTTTTTTGTGATTTATGGAGACGTGGGTTAAATCCTGCCTTCCTGTATTTATCCTGCACAATGAATGATCTGAGTGAAGCAAAACTAATGTATTTTTTTTCTGCTTCTCTGTCATCGTGTTTTGTGTTGATTCGCAGACTACGTGATCTCAGTGAAGGTAGGAGCTGATGATCACACTGTCTTTCTTCACACTTGGTTTGACATTTATGAAAACAGAATAATTGTTCTTGACCTTTGACCTCATCCTGATTCACTCCCCCTTCTTGGATTTCCTCTCAGGCATTTTTCCTCAGGATGAATATCCAGAGGATGTCTCCACTGATGAGGATGATGAAATGTTTGGCAGCAGGAAGAGGATGAGGAGAGGAAGTGGTCAGATAGAAGAGGATGAGGAGGGGGCGCCAGCAGGCAGGAAAAGTAAAGGCATCTCATGTTGTCATTTACCTCTTGTCCATGCAACGTCTTTTAATCTGCTGTGGAATTTATGGGCCCCAGAAAACCAACAAGGCAGTTAAAGGTTATTAGATGCATCAAAAAAGTTACTGAACACATTGATAAATAATATAATTAGTTAAATAATTGTAAAAAGAGTGTAAAAAGAAACATAAACCGTTATACTTTTGCTTTAAGGTCCAATTACTTGGTAGAAAAAGTAACCTTTTTTCCCCTTCCGATCAGTTGAAAAATAAAATGTTTTCATGCATTTTATCAACTTCATAATTTTCATATTTTGTCCCCACACAGTTCCTATATACCTTGTGCTTATACTAATGGATGAGGATATTGATGTACGTCTAGGGCAATAATTGGTCCAGGGGGCAGTATGTGTGTAACATCAGGGGTGAAAGTGAGAGGACTTTGTGCCTAGCTTGCGTACATGAAAACACTGGTAGCAAAATACACTAGGCCATGTTATGCAGGATGTGGTGTTGGCTAAGAAACAGACAGACCTTATTGTGTTGGATTAACCTGAGCTCATTTATATTGATATGGACGAGAGGTTTAGACACCGCACCCGTAGAAACTGTTATAGGGAGTTACAATGGTTAAAGGGGTACCAAACTGTGTAGGTGCAATCAATAAAATATTGGAAAATTATCGGATAAGGATAGGAAAGATAATAACTTTTAATAAAGTTCATTGGAGCATCACTCTTAAAGAAGAGAAAAATGACTAATTAACTGATTGAGTCTCATAAAATACACTAAACTATCAATTTGGAACTCGCATTAATAATGACATTAACTATAACCAGAATTACCATCAATAGCTAGTAGATTGAAGGATTTGGAGTTCAACATAGAAGAGGTTGGCAAATTACTCACTGTTGTGCAACATTAAAAAAGCATTTATTACAAGATAATAAAACAAAACACACAATATGAAGACTAACTCTGAATGCACTAAACTACAGAAAAAAGGGATGTGTGTGTATTTGTGTGTGCGTCCAAGATGGCTGCTTGGATGTAAAATGGTGTCAAGCAAAAGAATGGGTGGATGTTTTTTTGTTCTGCCTATGTATGTCTCGCTTGCACGAGTGCATGTGGTCAGCGACAAAGAAGCGTGTGAGTGGGACCTAGAGTTTCTCTCCGCCCTGTGCGTGGTTGTGTTTAAGTCAAATTATATACGTGTATGTGTGTGATCTGTTTAGGATAACGGTGCCAAGTTAAAAGGAGTTAGCATGCAAAGACTCTGTCTGTGTGGAGTATAACATAACTAACATCAACTTAGGGCGACTGTGGCTTAGTGGTATAGCAGGTCGTCCACCAATCGGAAGGAACCCAGCCTACATGTCGAAGTGTCCTTGGGCAAGACACCCCAAATTGCTCCCGAGCCGAGGGCTATGCCCTCGGTGTGTGAGTGTGTGAATGATTAGTTTATTTCAAGTGATGAGCAGTTGGCACCTGGCATCAGTGTTTGAATATGTGTGAATGGGGTGAATGTGATATGTAGTTAGTCTTTGAGTAGTCAGAAACAGTCCATTTACCATAACTTAGCATGTGGCTACCAAATTAACGGATAAACACGTCACAACAACAAAACCTCAGAAAACACATCAGTACATGTACATCATTAACTAAACAGTCCTGTGCTTAGCCAAGTACACTTTTACTCTATGCTATGCCCAGTTGTTAAGTTACCATCCATTGGGAGTGAAAGAGAGGTTGCTTTTGTTGTTGCTGCTCCGTTAGCCGGTGTCTGTTGCCGTGTATAGGCCAGGTGGGGATGGTGGTTCCGTTGAGTCTTTTGCTGTGCAGTGTTTGCTTGTAGAGATCGGAGGAAGCTGGTCGCTCGTCTTGTCCTCACAACGTTAACAGCTTGGCGTTAACTTGCTTCGGGCTTCTTAAAGTTAGCTGGCAGGCTTTGTGCAATTGCCTAAACTTTATTGCAGAGATCTAACAGGCCTTCGCAGCGCTGTGGTAGATGAGAGTTTGGCTCTGCTGCATGCTTCTGGTGAGCAGATTGCACGAGGACGACAGCAAGCAGCCATCCTTCCAGGAGGAAAAGCGGATAAAATCATTTAGTTGGGTGTCTGCTGGTGAGCATGTCACACTGAGAGGGAGACAGCCATGGCTGTTCAAGGATAAAGAGAGTGAACAATGGCCGTTGACACCTTTTATTTACATGGTGACATCCGGGTCACAGGTCAGACTGGCCACTCGGATTAATTCTCTAGGAGGAGTTTGTTAAAGTATGGAGCCTGTAAATTGCGAACAATGGCACGTTAAATTCAAAATGACTGACTTCCTGTTGGGTTTAGGGCTCCAAGAGGCTTTTTTTAAAGTCTGGAGATGATACATCTGCCTCTCAAATTTTGTATATCTGTGGGAAATGTACCGCAGGGGCTGCTTCTTTGAAATTTTGTAGGGGGCGCTATCGAGCCATTTTGGCACACCCAAGCCCCAGACTATAGCAGACAGCAAAACATACCCCTTCTGACGCATGTGCCAAGTTTTATGAGTTTTCAGCTATCCCTAGCCGTTTTGAAGGCTAAAAGTCATTAGGAGGAGCTATAAGGCCGACGTGCCACCCCCAAGCCCAAATGTGACATTAAATTGAAGTATTTACTAGTTCAAGTCTGGATGAAAAGTATCGTGACTTTTTGAGCATCCTAAAGGCCTCAACATGTTTTTAAAAAAAAAAAAAGAAAATAAGAAATTGATGTAGGAAATCCAAAATGGCTGACTTCCGCTTGGGCAAACTCTCTTAAAAGAAACTGAAAGTAAAGTGAGCAACGATCCTTCCAAATCCCATGAAGATCAAAGCAACTTTATTCCAAACCTGGTGTGCATTTGGGGGTGCTATAGAGACCCCTGGTCAAACCTGAGCTCAGTCACTGCAGAACTTTAAGAATTTTGCCAGTTGTGACATGTCTGCCTAAGCACAAAAAAAAAAAAAAAAAAAAAAGTGTGTGTGTATATATATATATATATATATATATATATATATATATATAAAAAGATAATGATAATTATTATTAAAGCTGCTAGCGGGGACGAACAGGTCCTTGCACTTGACCGCATTTCGGGGTGTGCCACAGTCGCTGCGTTGTTGCCAGAGGTCGGTTGACGCTGCAAAATTTCACGTGTTTTGGACACTGCACAAAGGACTTAAATGTCACTTCTGTCTACGGTATGACTTAAAGAGGATTTTTTTTACATCCATAGTTGATATATCTGCTTCCCAAGTTTCGTACATCTAGGTGAAACACTTTGCTGGGGCCTCTCTGGAGCCATTTTGCCACACCCATTCGCGATAGCCATATGATTTGTGGAGTTTCGCCACAAGTCTTGTGAGTTTTTGAGCACCTTTAACCCCTTAAAAATGCTATTCATTTTAGCATAATAATAATAATAATTTCCTTCACTTTCAGTAGGCCCTAATAATCTCTACAAAAACAATAGGTTCCTTGCACTTTCAGTGTCAGGGGCCGTTGGCCCTGGCACTTCTGTGCTTGGGCCCTAAAAATATCTATAGATAAGAAAAAGAATGAATCACAAGCACATGACAAATTTAAGATACTGAAGTTTCCACATCACACTTGTGTAAGTTGCATATTGAACCATGATTGGCTTCCAAACTAGTTGTGATGCCACAAATCCTGCTTGTACGAACATGTGTTAAACTGAGATTTAAGGTGAGTACAGAGGAACTTTCCCCCTTCAGCAGATGAATGTGAGAACAACCTTCTCTTGTCTGCACTCACTGTGCAGAATGATGCATGTGCAAACATCCAACTGAAGAAACAATCAAACACATTTTTGAGTAGAGGGGAACTTGGAGGGTTATTTTTCTAAGTGCACTTACAGCAAACCATATAGCTGCATCTGCCTCATTCATGGTTAGAGCCATTTTTCCAACTCTGTCACAGGAAGATGGCATCTCCATACTTAATCCAGCCTGCAAAGTTTTGATTGGCCCAGATGTTTTCCAACTGGTGGAACGAGCACAACACCAGACCTTTTTTGAATCACTGAACAAATCTGAAATGTCCGTGATTATTCAGAGGTCAGGAACTAGGCAGACATAAAGGGCCTTTAATATTTCAATAACTATTTGGTCTTGATACATTTTACTTTAGGAGGATCTATCATTAGATTTATTACCCATTTCTCCAGTGATTTTATCCTGTCAGAATGTCTGTAATTGCGAACTGTAGCAACTTTACCAGCTCAGAACTCTCAGCATAGAGGTCAGGGTGGACCTGCCATTTAAAATCAACCACTTCAAAAATACATAATCGCAAAATGTAATCAGGTGGGATTGCGTCTTTTACAGCATTGAGTAAGATGTGACTGTGTAATTAGATTCTATGACAACTGCTGATAAGTGTAGCCTGGGCCTGCATATGTGTTTATATAACAGCAGTGTTCTCACTAGTTTCAGAAACTATTGTGTGTCATTTAATGTAGGGCTCTTGATTCAGAGGAAACACTACTGGGTAATTTTTCATCAGTTAAGGAGGGAGTTATACCTTTTGTTATAGTGACCAACTAGAATTAACATCACAAGTAGAAATTATAATTATACCACCTCCTCATCATAGTGCTACTTGTAACTGGTAAATCACCTACATCTTGTCCTTGAGTCTGTTTTTATCAGAAATGAAGAATTGAACTACAGCAAAGCTTTTCATTTAATGATGAAAAGTTTTTGTTGTGTGACAAGTAACTGATCTGTGTCTCTGTTACTTCAGGCAAGAAAAAGGAGGCATCCAAACTCAACAAGCAAAACAAGGACCCTGGAAAAGATGGCAATGAACCAGCTGACCTAACTGCAAAGAAAAAGAGGAAGAAGAAGAAAAAGAAAGCAGGTCAGGGTGGAAGTGCAGGTGGTGAGGAAAATGCAGGGAGGTCTGAACAGGAACAGACTGTGGCTCAAGCTCGAAGTTCCATTGAAGAGACTGAAGGAGGTCCGGAGTATTCAGAAGCAGAAGATTTAGAAAAGGAAGCACAGACACAAAGCTCCATCTCATTAGTAAAAGTCACAGAGGCAGCTACTCCAGAGGGTCAGTCAGGAACTCTGCTCCTCTCTGAGGTAAAGAAACCGCTTTCAGTTACAGTCACAGAAGAAACCAGCCAACCAACTCCCTGCACAACTGACAACAGGGACCAATCTGAAAGGTCCTCAAAGAAAAAAACAAGGGAGACTTCTGAGCAGCAGACTCATGTTAGAACAGAGCCAGAGATGTCCTCTGAAGCCAGTGCTCCAGTCTCAGGGAAGAAGAAAAAGAAGGGCCTGAAGGCTAAGTTACAAACAGATGGGCAGACAGTTGTGGCTGAATCGCCGGTCAATGCAGAAGCAGAGATCACACCAGTAAGTAGTGAGAAGTCAGCAGAAAAAAACACAACACCTGAGACTGATGCTACGACCCCTGCCAAGAAGAAAAAGAAGGGCCTGAAGGCTAAGAACAATCTCGAGGGGGTTGAAAGTGAATCACAGGTTTTGAGCACAGAAGCAGATTTCCCATCAATACCTTGTGAGGATTCAGTGGAAGATGGCCCAACCATCAGAATCGAGTCAATTGATTCTAGAAAGCCAGTCAAAAAGAAGAGTAAGAAAAAGAACCTTAAGGCTCATGAAGCACAAAAGGTTGTGGCTGATGCACAGTTGGGGGTAGAGGGAAAATGCACAGATACTGAAATCACATCAGTTGGTGAGGAAGCATCACAAGATACCACCGCTGTGCCTCTTAAAAAGAAGACAAAGAAAAAGGGCAAGCAGGAGGATACACTTGAAGCTTCACCTGCTGCAGATGAAAGCGCTATAACCCCACTGAAGACGAAAAGGAAAAAGAATAAAAAAGAATCTAAGACTACAGTGGAAGAGGAAGGAGCAGCGGCGGGAACCCCTCATGTGGCGGATGCTGAGAAACTACTGTTTGAAATCACCATGACAACACCAGCAAAGAAGAAAAAGACTCAGAAGCTGGCAGAACCCCAAGTGGATAAGATCAAAGATCAAACCCAGTTGCAGTTATTTGGCAGTGTAGATGCAGAGCTCCCATTGGATGAAACCAAGGTGTTCTCTGCATCCGGTAAATCGCTCAAGAAGAATAAGAGGAAGATCCCTGTGGTGTTTGAGTTTGAGGCTGATGAGCTGGAGGCGACATCGATCAATGGCCATGCAGAAGAGACTGTTGCCAAGAAGACTAAACTTGGCAGTGTGGGTATTTAATGAGGTTAAATGGCTCAGATGAGATTAGACTGAATTGGCAGACTATCTGATAACACTGAGACATAATTTACTTCTAAACTGATTTCTCATTTTAGGGTGTTGAAGTGCCGTCTACACCTCTGAGCACTAAAAAGTCACAAAAGAAGGCAAAGACTTCCTCAGGGTCAGCGTCTGCACTCCTTTGCAAAACCAAGAGAAGCCCCTGCACCCCGCTGTCCAGCAAGAAGGTAAAAGTGATGAACAATCAGAAATAAGCATCAAAGAGTTGGTTCACACAGATTACAACAAAGCTTTTTGTAACTCGAATCTTGGACAAATAATCAGAAATCAGAATCAGAAATACTTGTCACAGCAGCTCACTATCACGTCAGTGCACACAGGAATAGAAGTACTAAGCAAAAAAATATAATACAGGTCAGAAAAGAAAGCACCAGGTGGGTATAAGTATAAAATTAAAATAAGTGTGAAGTTCAAAGTGGGATTATCGGTTGATGATGATAATATGGTATAAAGTAAGACCAAAACTATCTGCATTGCTAGATATTACTAAAGGCAGTGGCCGATTTGAGGAGAGAAGAGGGGGTGATGCCATCCCCTTTGTTAGCAAAATGACCAAAATCCGCCCCCCTTGTTAACCTGCCCAAAGGGTCTCTGTGCTTTGTCTCGTAGTGGCGCTTCACATTGCTGCTTTTAATAATCACCACCGTCTCGGAACATATGAGACACACTGGCTTTGAGCTGCCAGTGGGAAGACTGAACATGTACGAGTCTGTCCAGTCTAGATTTAAAAGCTCTGTAAAAGTTGTGAGTCACTGCATTAGACACAAAATACATCTGTGAAAAATTTAGGACGTTAAAAATATGAAAAATTGGTGGAGTGAAGAGTTTTATTTCATTCGTCCGGACTGCCAGACTGGAAATCCATGTCTCTGGGAATCATCCACAATTCATAGAACTGTAGTTACATATGTAACTCTCATTTGGAGTTGTAATTTAAAAAGAGATCCAGAGGTTGAGAGCATGCGACAGACATGACCACTCAGACACATTCCCTATGCAGTCATTCTCCATTTCTTCTACTGCATAACGTTAGCTAGTGGTTAAAAATGTATGGCTCTCGACCACCATCTTGGCAGTGACAGTGGTAGGGTTGCAGGTACACGTGGGTACACAGGGATATTGATTATATCTAGTGTATCTGCTCTTGGAGTGTTTGTTAAACTCATACCATACTATGATCTCAACTTCTCCTAATTGTTTGCCAGCTGGAGATGTTTGTTGCATGTCATTCCCCCTGTCTCCCTTCATTTCCTGACCCTACCAACCTAGCAAATATGGATGCTGAAGTCAAACTGAAATGGGAATTCTCCTCACTTTTTGTATAATGAAATGAAAGTTTGTAGTCCCTTAGTGCTACACAAAGAACATAACAGATCATTAAAATCGTATTAAAATAGGGTAACATAAAAAATCAAATAAAACAATATATACAGTTATTTATATACATAGCATACATGTATTACACCCAGGAAATACTTCTGCAGTGCATTTTTTGAGTTTGCGTCTGATGGAATGTAAACAGCAGATAGACAGTGATGATAATATGGTTTTCAACTTCACATAAAAAGCTCGACATTTGTGAGACAGTGTCCGTCCACTTGGCCTGCGTTTGAGCACCAAGCGTCATCGATGTAAACACAGAGTCCTCCTCCCCTCATCCTGCTGGAGTCTTGTGCTCTGTCAGCTCGGAACACGGTCCGCCCGTTGAGTGCTTGATCCAGGATGTTGATGGAGCAGGTCTCTGTAAAGATGTGGGCACAACAGTCTCTGATTCTGAGTCCCATTTTGTCCAGACCGGACATTAGTCAGGAGCAGCCTTAGATCCACGCTGGGCCAGCATGGCTCCTATCCCCTCTCTTTCCTCTCCTCCCGGGGCAATCACAGTTGCCCACAGCTACTGCTGCATCTACATGCACAGCCAATAAAACTTAAAAATTAAATATGTACAATAGCATATAAATTGCCATTGTAAAGATATTTCAAAAAAGGCTAAAAATATTTTTGGACATACTTGTAGAAACAAGGCATGAGCCTCTCAGAGGGCACTTCTCATGTCATAGATGAACTGACATTTGATAGGAGACGCTCTGTCCACTTGGAGAGTGTTGTATTGTTTAGATTATGAATGTTGACATGTTTTTTTCTTTCTCTTTTTTCCACATAACGTTTGCTATGAACCATTTAAGCTGTCTGTCCTTTACAACATTAAACTTTTGGGAGCACACATTGTGATTAGTGAGTGTGTATTCCATTCAGAAAGTGGAAGGTAGTTAGCCTAACTTGGTAACGTTAGCGCTGATTCCACTAGATGTTGTTTTCGGTTTTTGTCATTTCAGCACCTGCTGAGTCATTGGCAGCTCCTTCACACTCAGTGCTGTTTTCGTCTTACATTATAGAAACGAGGGACACTAGCTAGTGTTCACTGTCTTTCTTTCATGGGTCCAGATGTGGTGATGGCAAATGACCAGACCTTAAAAACTCACACCGACAGGTAGTCCTGTAACCTCAGGACTTATAATCAAAGAGAAACCTACAGAGTGCTGAGGTCACTGATGGAGTTAAGCATTGGGTAACGACATCAGCCCCCCAGCTGTTTCAAACCTATTGACGTCATGCGGCCCGCCCAATTAGTTGTTCAATTTCCAGTTTCGTCTTTTAACTTCCGGTCGCTATCGTTGGCTATAGTAAACTCAGGTCGAAAGTCTTGGTCCTGATCATTTTACACAGCCTACTATAAACTGCGTTAACTAGCTTACACCTAGCTTACTTTGTGTTGCAGCAGTACATTAGCTTGATGTTTCTATGGTGAAAAATTGCCAAACTTATCAGTACGATGATGCATATTATCAGTCAGTTATTTGCAGTTGCCACAGACAATCACTAAACCTGCTGATTTATGATGATTTGTTGGTCTGGAAGCTGATTTATAAATTACAATAAACTTTTTACCCAAGTATGTGATATGTAATAAATTTTATTGATAAAATAATTTGAAATTATTAGATTGTTGCACATAAGCCCATGTCATTGACAATGTGTAAAAGTGTAACTAGAGTGAATGATTCTCCACTGTGCCCTGTGGTTTGGATAAAGAAATATTGTATTAGTACATGTTTTAAATGGCCACACTCAAACAACTTCTGTTATGATATCATGTTGTTATAAACACATAATAAAACACAGATACTAACACATTCTGATCAGTCACTATGACTATTGTAACATTAATATGACCAGCTGATCCTGGTGCTGTGCGGGAGAACTGCTCTAGCTAATTAGTGTTGCTACGTACAGTGCCTTGCGAAAGTATTCGGCCCCCTTGAACTTTGCGACCTTTTGCCACATTTCAGGCTTCAAACGTAAAGATATAAAACTGTAATTTTTTGTGAAGAATCAACAACAAGTGGGACACAATCATGAAGTGGAACGAAATTTATTGGATATTTCAAACTTTTTTAACAAATCAAAAACTGAAAAATTGGGCGTGCAAAATTATTCAGACCCCTTTACTTTCAGTGCAGCGAACTCTCTCCAGAGGTTCAGTGAGGATCTCTGAATGATCCAATGTTGACCTAAATGACTAATGATGATAAATAGAATCCACCTGTGTATAATCAAGTCTCCGTATAAATGCACCTGCACTGTGATAGTCTCAGAGGTCCGTTTAAAGCGCAGAGAGCATCATGAAGAACAAGGAACACACCAGGCAGGTCCGAGATACTGTTGTGGAGAAGTTTAAAGCTGGATTTGGATACAAAAAGATTTCCCAAGCTTTAAACATCCCAAGGAGCACTGTGCAAGCAATAATATTGAAATGGAAGGAGTATCAGACCACTGCAAATCTACCAAGACCTGGCCATCCCTCTAAACTTTCAGCTCATACAAGAGATGCAGCCAAGAGGCCCATGATCACTCTGGATGAACTGCAGAGATCTACAGCTGAGGTGGGAGACTCTGTCCATAGGACAACAATCAGTCGTATACTGCACAAATCTGGCCTTTATGGAAGAGTTTCAAGAAGAAAGCCATTTCTTAAAGATATCCATAAAAAGTGTTGTTTAAAGTTTGCCACAAGCCACCTGGGAGACACACCAAACATGTGGAAGAAGGTGCTCTGGTCAGATGAAACCAAAATAGAACTTTTTGGCAACAATGCAAAACGTTATGTTTGGCGTAAAAGCAACACAGCTCATCACCCTGAACACACCATCCCCACTGTCAAACATGGTGGTGGCAGCATCATGGTTTGGGCCTGCTTTTCTTCAGCAGGGACAGGGAAGATGGTTAAAATTGATGGGAAGATGGATGGAGCCAAATACAGGACCATTCTGGAAGAAAACCTGATGGAGTCTGCAAAAGACCTGAGACTGGAACGGAGATTTGTCTTCCAACAAGACAATGATCCAAAACATAAAGCAAAATCTACAATGGAATGGTTCAAAAATAAACATATCCAGGTGTTAGAATGGCCAAGTCAAAGTCCAGACCTGAATCCAATCGAGAATCTGTGGAAAGAACTGAAAACTGCTGTTCACAAATGCTCTCCATCCAACCTCACTGAGCTCGAGCTGTTTTGCAAGGAGGAATGAGCAAAAATTTCAGTCTCTCGATGTGCAAAACTGACAGAGACATACCCCAAGCGACTTACAGCTGTAATCGCAGCAAAAGGTGGCGCTACAAAGTATTAACTTAAGGGGGCTGAATAATTTTGCACACCCAATTTTTCAGTTTTTGATTTGTTAAAAAAGTTTGAAATATCCAATAAATTTCGTTCCACTTCATGATTGTGTCCCACTTGTTGTTGATTCTTCACAAAAAATTACAGTTTTATATCTTTACGTTTGAAGCCTGAAATGTGGCAAAAGGTCGCAAAGTTCAAGGGGGCCGAATACTTTCGCAAGGCACTGTAAATAGCGGTTGTAAATAGACTGCTGTGGATTAAAGTGTCTCATTTTCTTGCAGCTCAGTCAGTCCACCATGCTGTACGTTATATTGTGAAACTGGTCAGATAAACAACCTTGGTCCAAGGTGATCACAAGCAGCAAATGTCAGTCTATACAACGCAACACATTACCACTTCCAGTGTAGACAGAAAGTTAAGACAAAAATAACAGTTGGCGCTCAATTGCCACATAAATTGTTTTTGGTAATAATAATTTTGATCAATGATTTTTTTGATGGCTGAAAATTAATTTTAATTTCAGTTGGACTGTAGCATTGAGAGCTTTATTTATTTTTATTTTTTTGGCATAAAACTGCCACTTGGGGCAGAACTCCACAATTCAATGAACATTAAAAACATGTTTGCCATATTTTGTCTTTATAAAGTTGTACAACATGTTAGTAAATAGTTGCTCATATACACATCCAGCAGAGAAGTAGCACTAATTTAAGAGTCATGTTTCTGGCCACCCTACTAAGGTAGGGTGTACGTCTAATATTCACAGGGTAGCTTTAAATTGCATAGGTGTTGCTGATACTTTTATCACTTGATCTGTTCTGTTACCAATAATTACACAATTTGTATATTTAATTGCCCTCCTCTTATATTTGCACAGCTTTAATACATTTTTGAAATGCTTATGTGAGGCACATAATAACATAATTAATTAGCAGATCAAACATTGATTCGTCAGACTGAACGGCTGGGGAAAACAGCAAACAAATGCCTGTGTACAGCTGCACATTCTGACACACAGAGGTTGCACTTGTTGCAGGCATGTCCTCACACACTTATAAACCTGAGTCCTTTTTTACTGTCTGAATCTTGAGTTGATATGTTTTGGTGTGTTAAGTGATAGACTGCATGTGTAAAATCTGCAAAGAAATAAGGAAGCACGATAATTTGTACTGTAGCATTCTGGGGAGAAAAAAAATCCACAAATACAAATTTCCAGCCCCTGCCTGTAGGGTGAGTGAAAGATTTTGTCCTACCTATAAAATTATCAGATTTTTTCTCACGTAATTTCTCAGAAAACTTTCTGAAATGTCGGTGTCTCCTAGAATAAATCAAAACGATAACTACTTCTTTATTGTGCAACTCTGCTGTTCTCTGATGGTAATAATGTTGTACTGTATGCAACTGTGACTTCTTTTCTGTATTTTTAATCCACAGAAGAATCAAACTCCCAAATCAGAATCCAAGAAGGTGACCTTCGGTCTCAAGAATAATAAGACAGCTGGTAAGAAATTGGATACAATTTGATATTGATATAAGATGTATTCAGTGTCAAATTTTAGGATTTTTTAGCAAACAAATAGGATCACTTGTTCATTTAGTTAAAGCATTACAGAAGTGTAGATCAAAGCAGATTGTAAAGTCTGACAGGATAAAAGAGGGAAAATGGCACAACTAATCTATTTCCAGTTCATGTTGCAGAATGTGGATAATGGGGGACATTATTCCTTTAGATTCAGAGTGTGATGAAATGAGTCATAAGAGACTGCATTGAATTTTTGTACAGACGTGGCTGCTAAGAGTAATTGTAATTCACAAACAGTTTAATATTTGGGTGGCTACAGTACAAGTTAAAAAAGCAGCCGATGATAAAGTAACTACCAAAGATGTTGTTTATTTCCCTCTTGTCATTTAGGTTTTATTTAAATTTTGCATTAGTCAAACATATGAAAAGCAAGAATGAACAAACAATTCAATATAAACCATACAACCATGTTAAATAAAGGTACATAAAAGAAAAAAAAATGTATATATCAGCACATAAACATAAAGCACATCATCATTTGATACTAAATACGGTATCCCATATATCCCTATGAAGGATGTTAAATTAAATTAAAAAAAGTAGGTTCCTATGGCATGTAAGGGGGGATGACTATTTCCATCTTTTATATAATTAAAAAAATTATACCAGAACATTTTATTTACGCATTATCAGTCATCACCTTAACCCAGTCAATTAATTGTGGTCGAGCCTGACTCTTCCAGTGGCGAAGAATAATTCTAGCTGCAGTGATGAAGCCTGTCAGTGCTAAACCAAATTCTACTTTAGATATTCCTGAGGGTAACTCTATCTCCTAGTAGACAACGTTGGGGAGATTATGGTAAGGGTTTTTCAAGCCATTCACCCAGTTTTCCAGTAACGTCTTTCCAGAAAGGAAAAACCAAAGAACATTCCCACAATGAGTGTAACAAGATACCTGCCTCTGTTACATTACCAACACAAGTTTTTATGTATCAAGCCCATCTTATGAGTCGTACTGGTGTACCTGTGAATTATCATATAATGTCTACATTTTCCTTGGACATCCCTAATGGACCATCCTTTGTTTGTTACTATGTCTTTCCATGCATCAGCCTCAATGTTACAATTTAAATCTTTTTGCCAAATTAGTCATAAATTTTCATACTTCCCACACAGCATCTGCCACCATATTGTAAAGGACTGAGGCTGAGGCTCCGATGCTACTTCTTAACTGAAGGCAAGACAGGTTTATTTGTATAGCACATTTCAACAACAAGGCAATTCAAAGTGCTTTACATACAACATAAAATCAATATAGGGCAATATAAAAAGACATTTAAATAAATTTTAAATAGTTAAATAGAAAATATAAACCCGAGAGGTCTGGATGGTTCATAACATAGCTGAAGATCAGAAATGTACTTTGGTCCTAAACCATTAAGTGCTTTATAAACCAATAGTAGTATTTTGAAATCAATTCTTTGACAGACCGGAAGCCAGTGTAAAGACCTCAGAACTTGAGTGATGTGATCCACTTTCTTGGTCTTAGTGAGCAGCAGCGTTCTCAATCAGCTGCAGCTGTCTGATACATTTTTTTAGAGAGACTTGTAAAGACACCGTTAACAGTAGTTGAGTCGACTGAAGATAAATGTATGTAATATAGTTTTTCCAAATTCTGCTGAGACATTAGTCCTTTAATCCTTGATATTTTCTTAAGGTGACAGTAGACTTTGTGATTATCTTAATATGGCTAATGAAATTCAGGTCTGAGTCCATGACTACACCAAGATTTCTGGCTTGGTTTGTGGTGCTGACTTTTAATCATTCCTTCTTGGCTCCAAAAACAATGACTTCAGTTTTATCTTTGTTTAACTGAAGAAACTTCTGGCACATCCAATCATTGATTTGTTCAATGTACTTACTCAGCACTTGTATGGGATTATAGTCACCTGGTGATATGGTTGTGTAAATTTGTTTGTCGTTTGCATAATTATGGTAATTTGTTGTTTTCTATAATCTGAGCCAGCCTGAGCATGTAGATGTTAAACAGAAGAGGCCCCAGAATGGAGCCTTGGGAAACTCCACATGTAATTTTTGTCTGCTCAGATGTGTAATTACCTATAGACACAAAGTCCCTGTACTTTAAGTAGGATTCAAACCAGTTTAATACTGTGCCAGAAAGTCCCACCCAGTTTTCCAGTCGGTCTAGTAATATGTAGTGGTCAACCTTGTCTATCACTAGTTACTATCATTGGCTGGCTACTCAGCGCGAGACCTATGAAAAATATGAAGAATCTGAAATGTTCTCGCAGTACTGGTCCATCTATCTCCTCAGTCACAAAGGGCTTGCTGGCAGGACCTCGCGAATATGGTTACAGATCGAGCACATCATTTGATTCAAACAGTCTAGCCAGCTGCTTGCTACTACCTAGCTAACTTTAGCCAGGTGCTACCCTGGCTGTGTGTGAGTATATCATTTTTTCCCCTGATAATGCTACATTGTGAACAACAAATCCATGTTGAAATCGGCAGGAGGAGAGCTAGTTAGCTGTTGAGCAGCAGAGTCCTGCTGTGTGTTTACAGCTAACAGAGCAAAACACTGGGTCCGCTCCATTTCAGTGCGCCAGTGCACCGCTTAACAGCGAGGGCTGGGAAAACTGTTTAAATGGAGTGTAACCTGTCAGCCAGCGGCAGCAACCACATAATTGTCAGGTGACAAAACAAACAACAATGGCCTACAGGGCAAAAGCCATGGTGGCTTTCCTAGTTGGCAAATAATTGCCAGCATGGCCAGTAATGTTCACAATATGATTTTGAAGCCTGAATGACATTCATCTGGGGCCTATAGTACTACGAACCAAGTTCAACATACCCTCTCTTCGTTATCTGGTTTCAATAACCCTAACATCTGCAATCAGGATAAGCGGTCACACAATGCTGGTTATGAACTCGGTGAGTCAACCCAGGGTTTCCAAATCTAGCCATGAGCGCGTTCACATAAAAAGAGCGGTGTTTGCAGCATATGACCAATCGCAAACATGGACAAGTCTACTGGCAGCAGAGCGGCATATTTTAAAAATGAAGAGCAAACTATAATACTAGAGGAATATGTAGAACTTAAACATAATCCAGGCTAAAAGCAACACATCTGCATCTGCCATTTTCCAAGAAAATTGATTGGTCAGAAGCCTATATAGGCAGTGCTTTTACACGTTGATCTGACATCTCCAACATAACCTGCTCTGGATCAGTGAAAGTTTGCATAGTATTTAGGTGGCCTTTAGAAATACAGCTCGAAGAGGAATTCTACTGAAGAGCCGCGTATTCAAAAGAAGCAAAATTTCCATAAGACATCTTGCATTGGAGGGAATCATTAAACAACTCACACCAACTTCACCTCCTTTATTATGCACTCTAGCTTTGCTCATATAAGGGATGTGATAGACTTGATAAGAACAGCTGCACTGCTATCTTGGACTAACCAAGTTTCAGTTAAAAACATGAAATTAAGATTGTTTGATGATAAAATCATTGATTAAAAATGTTTTTCCTGCCGAAGACCTGACTTTTATTAATGCCAAATTCAGTGTGTTAAAAGCATTATCTGCCCAATTTTTTTGCAACAGGCTGTGGCTGATGACGCATGTATGCTAAATTTGACAGAATTTAGCATACAAAAGCTGCTACTATGGTGTTTTCCTGACGGCTCATCTGTATAAGTTGGAGCAACCTTCTGAGGTTATCTGAGGATGACCTCCCCTTCACAAACCCTATCTGGTCTTTTATGAATAATATCTGGTAAAATATTGTCAAGCCTCAGTGCCAGGACTTTAGTAATCAGTTTACAATCCACATTGACTAAACTGACAGGTCGAAAACTACCTGGATCCAATAGATTCTTATCCTTTTTAAGGATCATTGATAGTAGAGTCTCATTAAATTTATTTGGAAGCTGCCCTTGTGAAATTGACTCTGAATAAATATAAGTTAAAATAGGTGCCATTATCTGTGTTTTTTTTATAGTAATCTGCTGGGAAGTAATCTAATCTGGGAGATTTTCTGGGTTTCATGAATTAAATAGCTGTTCTAACTTCTGATTCCATAATGGGTGCATCCAACAAAAAGACATCTTGCTAAGTTCGATTTTAGAAAAAGATGCATTCAGCTTATGTGGGTCTGAATCATAGACTGTATGAAATATGGCAATAGTCTCTGTGACGTTACCCATAGGTTTCTTAAGAGCCGGTGTGAAGCTCGGTGTGGTGGCTCCGGCCGACGCCATCTTGGCAGTGCCTGACTCCGCTGGCTCCTGGCTATTTCAAAAATGGGCAAAGACGTGGAGCCGAGGCGGGCCGAATGAAGCCTGGTTGCTGAAACCAGACGCCTGTGACACTCAAGCAGCCATGTCCTTGATTATGCATACCTTTTTAAGCCTTAATATAATTTAAACGCACAGTATGTAATTCCTGCCGCTAGGGTTCTCTCACATCAAAACAATAACAAAAGACATAGTTTGATGAAGTCGTGAAGTAGCATGGGATCATGGCCGTTATTGTCTTCACCACCATTGCCTTCGTTGTCGTCAGCTTCACCCGGTTAGGATTCCTTTAGTGTTCATCGTTCAGGAGGTTTTTACTGTGAGCCGAATTATCCACAGAGGTCTCCTCCTCTCCAAAACAAACAGACCAGGTGAATAAAACTGAAGACACTGAATTAAACAGTTTCACATAAAAAAATCAGTGTTTCTCTGACGCTGTTTGGCAGACAAAGAACATCCCATAGGGGCTGCGAGACGAGCTGCCACTAACGTTTGTTCAGCTTGTATCTGTGATAATTTAAGATCCAGACGTCCGATGACTAAAATCCTTTATCTGGTTAAAATATACAGTTAAAAACGACCAAGATCTGAAAAGTGTATCGTAAAAATGTGGCTTAACACTGGATAAAAAGTACATTTATGACAGCTTCTGGCAGACAACCACAGTGCTGAATGCAAAGGGGATATGATGCCATTTACATTCGACCAAATGAAATGCACAGTTACCTTGATTTAAATTATGGATTTCTCTAGGTTTTGAAAATTGTTGGAAACATTTGGGATATTGCAAGTTAACTCAACAAAATATATAACATAGGTCTAGTCGTTTTTATAATTTTTACATTGTAATGCTTAAAAGTTACATATTATACCTTTTTCGATTCACCTCCCGTACAGTTGTCATGAATGGGGAAAATAGCTATAGAGACCAAAACCGTTTTTTGCACCAGGCTGTAAACAAGTTTATTTCTGCTGTAAAGTTGGGCATTTAAACATGGGGTCTTATGGAGATTGGCTCGCTTTTGAAGCCTCCCTGAAGTGGCCATTCGAGGAACTGCATTTTTTGGCACTTAGCGTTGACTTCATTTTTCAGCCCAGGAGGTTGCTGCTTGGTCTGAATCTATCTCTGAAGTATAGAGTTTTGAATAGAAGTTTTGAAATACCTTTAAGTGCTCTGAAAAAATGGAAATTTACACTATTGTTAGATGTTCAAAGTTCCTCAAACTCTGAAACAGCTACTAGACCGCATGGTGAGATAGTATTCTCTGCTCTTTCCAAGGTCAAGAATGAACTTTGAACCTCAGCTTAGTAGTGTTTTAAATGTCTCAACTGTTGTTGATGATGATGTAACATCCTTTGTAACAGTGTTGCTTGTACTTTTTATTTTTCCATTTCATGGTGCAGAGTTTAGGAAGACTGATCGCAGCCTGCTGGTGAGTCCAGACGGGTCATCACGAGTACCCTTTGACCCAAAACAGAAACCCAAGTTTGGGGTCTTAAAGTCTCCGCCCACACCACTCTGTGCCAGCGTCAAAAAGACCCCCAACGGCAACAGGAAGACCAGCTCGGATACTCCAAAGAGCACGCCTAAACGACGACCCTCTGCAGCAGACTTCTTCTAACATCCCACGCTGCCAGATGCAGATGTAATGCTCTCTGTGAACTCTTTAATAGACTGATTTGAAAGAAATCCTCTTTTGGAGAGATGTATAAAAGTATTTTTATGTTTATCTGATATCAGTGTTGCTTTTTGCCTCTTCGAGTGACATTTTAATAAAGTTACTCATTCAGTTTTATCAAATTGTCAGTTTTTGTGTGATTGAGTTTGATACTTCAGTGTCTTTTTAATGGCAAAAAAAAATTGGGGGAAAAGTTATAAAAAAAATTTTTAGGAGAAAACAAAAACATAACGACAAACCACGAGCAAGTGTTCAGTGTACATTCTTCCATAACGAGTCAAATTCTAGACATTTTGATGTAAGTTTTTAGTTTAGACAAATGTCTGAAGAGATTAAAAACAATGAATGGTGAAGTAATTTTCTCACCAGAAAGTGTGGTACAACAAGACTAAGGCAGCGTTCAGACTGACTTTAGCCCTACATGAAAAAACACCGCACCCTCATTTATTTGAATGAGGCCAGTCCGTCAACACAGCGGGGGTGCCAACCATAGACTATATCGGTCGTGGACGTAGTGTCCATAAGTTTCTGAAGAGCCGTTGTGAAGCTTAAATTGGGTGGCTCTGGCCATCGCCATCTTGACAGTGCCTGACACAGGCTAATCCAAAAATGGGCAAAGAGGAGGAGCTGAGAGGGCACCCACCCTTCAATTATCCATAAACTAAGAGTTATATAAAAATGAATCCCCCATACAGTTGTTATGAACGGGGAAATTAGCTATAGAGACCAAAACCGTTTTTTGTACCAGGCTGTAAACATGGTTATTTCTGCTGTAAAGTTGGGCATTTAAACATGGAGATTGACTCGCTTTTGGAGCCAGCCTCAAGTGGCCATTCGAGGAACTGCAGGTTTTGGCCCTTGCACGTTGGCTTCATTTTTCAGCCCCGAAGGTTGCCACTTGGTGCCAATGAGAGAGCACTGGCAAAAAAAAAACATAGGGTCATAATGTGCAGCTTAGCTAGCTAAGCTACCATGTTATCTGGGCCGTTTGAGATGTGTGTAAGCATGTAAATTTTCATGCAAGGGCGAGTGGGTTAGTGGAGAGAGAGGAAAGCACACAGAGTAAGGCACACGGAATCTCAAATGCCGTGGCAAAACGTAATAGCTGTCCCTTTATCACACAGTAATCTGGACGCAGACTTTGTTACTAGAATTTGGTCTGATAAAGCAGTTACTAGCTTCCACAGTGGCTAAAGCTAGCACAGTTAACTGGCCCAACGGCATGGTACTGACACAAAATGGAACATGCTAAACACAAAGAAAAACACAGCAATTCGGACACAGTGGTCCGTCACTTTCCAAAATAAGCAAAGCACAATTCATAACAATGAAACTTAAATGAAATAAACAGTTATAAAATCGATCTCTGCCCAGACACAAGCCTCTTACTTGAAATTGCCCTTGGCTAGCGTTTGATGCGTCAGTTCATTCTTGGATTTGTCTGAGTTTCTCTCAGGCTTGGACGCTGACTAAGCCAGGTCCAATGGAAAAACTTCCTTTGCCGCCCCAAAAGGAACAAACAGTGGCCGACATCGTTAGGGAGAGGGCCTCGGTGGTGATCTTGCTCTCTGTGAAGGGAGTGGTCAGTTCGTCTCTACTCCTTGTCTGCAGCTGATTTGTGCCTGATGTGCTGAGATGAGTGTATTGTCTCATTTCTGGTCATGTGTGTTACTAGTAGCGTATTTCTGCTGCTCTAGCTCATCACACTTAATTTTGTAAGATTCTTAAGATTCTTCTGCTATACATTTAAACATACACTAGTTCTGCTCAAGCACTCATTGCTCTCTCCTTCTTTTAGCAACTTTCTCGCTATCCCACAGTTTACATGCTATTCAGTTTTGCTAGCTACCATTCATTAGCTTAGTAGCTAGCAATGGCTTCTTTCTCTCACTCTCCTGCTCAGTGTGTCAATTATTTAGATAATACTCTGCCTCCTTTAGTGATAATGGTACATGTAATAAATGTAGTTTATTTGTAGCATTGGAGGCAAGGCTTAGTGAATTAGAAACGTGGTTCCGCACCATGGGAACTCAATCATTAGCTGCTGTAGTTAGCCAGCCCCCAGTAGCCAGTGCGGACCGACCAGAGGTAGCTCCTGTTAGCCGGGAAACCAAGGAGGCTGGGTGACTGTCCGAAGGAAGCATTCACCACGGTTCATCACCACGGTTCGCCCACGGTTCACCACCAACCTGTTCACATTTCTAAGAAGTTCTCCCCACTCAGCGACACACACGCTGAGAAACTTATTATTATTATTAGCAGCTGCATTTTGAGAAATGTGAAGTTAGTGACACTAGCGATCATAGTCAAATGTATTCTTTTGGCCAGACTGGGCAGCAATGGATCCTATTTAAAACTGTTGACTAAGTATAAGTGTAAATACAGTAGGATTGTTATTCACGTCGGCGGTAACAACTCCCGTTTACACCAATCGGAGGTCACTAAAATTAATGTTGAGTCGGTGTGTACATATGCAAAGACAATGTCGGACTCTGTAGTTTTCTCTGGACCCCTGCCAAATCTGACCAGCGATGACATGTTTAGCTGCATGTATTCAATCCGCTGCTGGCTGTCTAGGTGGTGTCCTGCAAACGATGTGGTTTTTGTAGATAATTGGTGGACTTTTTGGGGAAGACCTGGCCTGATTAGGAGAGGTATCATATACATATCTAGAAATCTCTGCGCTTCCATTAGAGCAGTTACCCACCCAGAATTGCTTAGTGATGGTGTCTGCCCCCTGACCACTTAAATTAATTAAATCAAAGTTAACAGAAGAGGAGTAATATATAAAAACCTAAACAAAATTAGTGAACGATTTAATATCAGAGTATGATATTGACTTATTTTGTCTTACTAAAACCTGGTTGGGTCATGAAAAGTAGCTCCATGGTATAACCCCCAAACCCACAAATTAAAACAAACATTGCGAAAACCTGAAAGGAAATGGCGTTCCACAACCTGGAATAATCTCGTTTTGCCTGGTAAGAAAACATAGGAATAGGAACATAGGAGAGCCTTACATAATGCCATCATTAATAGAGGAAAATATGAACAATCCTAGGTTTCTTTTCAGCACTGTAGCCAGGTTGACCGAGTCACAGCACTACTGAGAGCTCTACCTTTTAATTGCATCAGACAATGGACTTGTCTCTGTACTTGTGTCTGTTGGATGGTAGTGCTGCATTCGACACAATAGAATTTAAAATCCTTCTACTCAGCTACAAAGCTCTTCATGGTCAGGCACCATTATATCTTAAAGAGCTCATAACACATTATTACCCGACTAGAACACTGTGCTCCCAGGATGCAGGGTTACTTGTGGTTCCTAGAGTCTCCAAAAGTAGAATGGTAGCCAGAGCCTTCAGTTATCAAGCTCCTCTCCTGTGGAATCAGATCCCAGTTTGGGTTTAGGAGACACCATCTCCACATTTAAGAGTAGGCTTAAGACTTTCCACTTTGATAAAGCTTATAGTTAGGGCTGGCTTGGATGAGCCCCAAACCATCCCTTAGTTATGCTGCTATAGGCCTAGACTGCCGGGAGACTTCCCATGATGCACCGAGCCCCTCTCTCCTCCTATCCCTCTCCATCTGTCGCTTTCAGCAGGTATTTCAGCCTCCGGACCTGCAGAGTCTGGATCTGTGATTGCGGGCCACCTGCTGCCCTCGTGTTCCTGCTCGACAACTGCTACTACAATTGTTAGTGTTAGTGTTATTACTATTATTATCATTATTATTCCTATTACTATCATTCCTACTATTATCCCTCTCTCCCTCTCTCTCCCTCTCGCTTTGTCTCTAACCCCTCTCTCAACCCAACCCAACTGGCAGCGGATGGCCGCCCACCCTGAGTCTGGTTCTGTTTGAAGTTTCTGCCTCTTAAAGGAGGTTTTTCCTTGCCACTGTCACCGAGTGCTTGCTCTTGGTGGGAATTATTGGGTCTCTGTAAATAATATTCTAAAGAGTACAGTCTAGACCTGCTCTATAGGAAAAGTGCAATGAGATTTCTTCTGTTATGAACTGGCGCTATATAAATACAATAGAATAGAATTTAATTGAATTAACAGGCTACAGAGAGAAAACTTGCAGTGATAACTGTGTGCCTTCATTAGTATTAGCACAGTGCACATGTGTGCAGACACAAACTCCATCAAAAGTCTCTACAGCTGTTAAAGCCAACTGACAGCTGTGATCAGCTGCTGCTATAATCAGAAACAGATGTAACTTCATGTGACGCTTTAGAGGAAAAGACGTCTCATTTCTCTAAAAACATATTTCCTCGTTTCTTCTCTCCTTGCATGGTTCCCTTGCGTTTCTCTGTGCATCTTCAGTGGGAGGGACTTAGACACAAGGAAAAGACACAAGTGAGGGAAATGTGGATGCAATTAAGAGACTTGAGATGTACCCCTAGTTCACCTTCTTAGTTTAGCATGTTAGCATGCTAACATTTGCTAATTCAATTCAATAAATCTTTATTGTTCCCTGAAAGGCAATTCTGGTGAAGCATAAAAAACACATGGGAGAATCGTACTGTGCATACAACAACAAAATCCACTATCAAAAATAAATAACAAGAAACATACTGTATAAACAAAGACACTTTAAACAACCAGTAATAGCAAACATCAAGTTTACAAAGTGCAATGAGTAAAACAAAGTGCAAGTAGTAGAATTTACAAAGTGCAACACAAAAAGGTGGAGTATAGTTCATGGTTAATGGCAGCAATTGCCTTGGGGATGAAGGAGCCTTGAGCTCCTGAGCCTAGGGCCCTACACCTACGGAGTTCCTGAGCCTAGGGACCCTACACCTCCACCCAGAGGGCAGACGGTGGAAATCCTGGTACAGGGGGTGGGATTGGTCAGCCAAGACGGAGGTGGCCTTCCTACTACCTTTTATTACCTCCAAAACCAGCTGTTTTGGAGGTAATAAATCAATTCAGTGAATTATCAGGGTATAAAATAAATTTTTTGAAGTCTGAAATCATGCCATTAGGCAATTTGTATCACCTCATCCCATCTCCATTTAAATGGTCAGCCAACAATTTTACTTACCTGGGGATCTCGATCACTCATCACTAGAAGCAATGTACAAGGCCAACCTAAACCTCTTTTTAAACATATCTGTGATGACTTAGACAGATGGATATATCTCCCATTGTCTATGTTGGGTAGGATTGCCTTACTTAAAGTAAACATTCTACCGAGACTTCTTTATCATTTTCAAATGGTCCCTACCCTACTTAATAATAAAACAATTAAAAGGGTGAACGGTTGGTTCAGTACATTGATATGGAACAAGAAGAAACCAAGATTAAAAATGGCTAAGTTACAAATGTCTATGGAGCAGGGAGGTTTAGCTTTCCCAAATATTAAACATTATTAGCTGGCTGCACAGCTTTGTTACTTAGCTGAAGGGATTAATGACCGAGAATTGGCATGGATAGATCTGGAATCATATAACGCAGGTAACACACTTCCAACTCTTCTATTTGCTCTAGACTTAAGGAAAATTGTGTTAAAATTAGTGTTATGGATAATAATATAATTTGAAGTCTGGAAGCCTGGTGAGCAATAAGAAAGTTAAAGGGTCATTCAAAAACACTGTCTTCCCTGGCCCCAATACAATGTAACTTGAACATTGAATTTGCTTAGGCCTGTTCAGATGGAGGATATAAGATTTGGAAAGAGTTATAAAGAGTACGGTCTAGACCTGCTCTATAGGAAAAGTGCAATGAGATAACTTCTGTTATGAATTGGCGCTATGTAAATAAAACTGAATTGAACTGAAAGATAGGGGGATCTTAACCCTGGGGCTTTTATTTGATAAATGAGTGATACTTACATTCGAACAAATTCAGTAGAAATATGGTCTTCCCAGAAGTCACTTCTTGAGATTTTAACAAATTTTTAGCTTTATTCTTAATTGAAGCAGCTACTTCTTTGACTGTCAGACCTCACAGATAGAACGTTTACTCCTCAGCAGAGGCAAGAAATCAGTTCTCGTTCAGGGGTATGTTGAACTTAACCTTGCCATTAACATGACTGATTAACAGAATATTTACGACAAGTATGGAATAATGACTTTAATCTTACAATAGATGAAACAACATGGATAGAAATATGGTAATCTGCTAAAGAAATGTCCCTATGTAATAGAACCAGAGAGACTCAGTTTAGAATATTGCCTGATCTACAGATCACCCCCCAGCTTAGACACAGGATGAATCCCAGTTTGACACAAATGTGCACAAAATGCCAAGTGGAGGTGGGAAGTTATAGGCATCTGGTCATGTATCCATATTGAGGAATACTGGGGTAAAATTGTTAGTAAACTTAGCATGTTTTTTAACGTTTACCCAGTCCTCATATTCAAGGCTCTCATCAAAGAAGGCTGCTCAGTATTCTTACATTTGCACGGAAAAATATACCACCTACAAGTGGGGGATGGCATAAACTGATATTGAGCTAATGCCAATGGATTATCTAACACATAGATTTAAATGTAAAACTGGTGGGGTTTTTTAAGACTTAGACACCCTTCTTTAAGTATGCTGGTAAAAGACTTACAAATATTGTATTAAAGGGAATGATAGATTGCAGTATTGAAAATCGGCAAAATGACATTTTTAGGTCATAAAGTAGAATATGTTGTATGCTATGTATATCAGGTGTCAAGGCTAAAATTTCACCCAGAATTGTGTACAAAACCCACTTGGTTGGTTAACAAGACAAGACACTTAAGAATCATCATCGTTTTGTGTCATCACCAGTGTTGTGTAAGTTGTTGAATTTTAGTAATTAGTTACAATTACTAGTTACTTCTCTCAAAAGTAATTGAATTACTTTGCCAATTACTGCATATAAAAGTAATTAGTTACTTGGGAAAGTAACTTGTGTTACTTTTACACTTCTGCTTCAATTCTCTTATTAATGCACACAGTTGAAACAGAATCAACTTTTGGAGAAATGCAGTGCGGTGGCCAATCCAGTGATCAGACCAGTCAAACTGCTTCACAGTCCAGAAATATCACTGAAACCAGGTGCTATTCAGGCTGACTTCATGGACCTAACATGATACTCTCCCAGTTGTGTCCTGGCTTGATTTATTTAGTGTACCCAGCTTCGGAGTCTGTGTCTGGCTTGCAGTCTATGCTGACAAATAGCGATACCAAAGAAGCTTCCTTTGGTTTGTGTTCATTTGTTTGAGAGAGAGAGAGACAGTGGTGGACAAGTGACCTATAGATTGAATGAGGAGAAGGAGAGCTGGTAGTGAGAAAGCTGGAGAAATAAAACGTTGTTTTCTGATTACGTTCTAAAGCACAAATAAACACAAGCACAACCCCACACACCGCCGCACAAACCTGTGGCTAATCGCTGCAACGCCTGATTTGGTCTGAATGAAGCGGTCGGGTGACGTTAGACCGGGTAATAGGCTGCGTTTGTCTGCTGTCCTCTGCAGTTCTCCATTATTTTCCGGTAAAACAAAAGTAACAAGTAACAAGTCCATTTAAATTTGAGTAATTGTAATTGCGTTATTTAATTAGAAAAAGTAATTAGTTACATGTCTAGTTACCGCCAAAAGTAGTGGAATTACCCGACACTGGTCATCACTGACAGGTGTAGTCGCGCAATGGTAGTTTTTTTATCAATCAAAAACAATGCATTGCATTGTGGGATTGTTAGCAGAAAGTAGTGTACATGCCATGGACTTTACTTTTGTTCCATTGTGATTTGTAATTTTTGAGGGCACAATATAGAGCATAAATCTCGCACTCATTTGGACACAGGGCAGTATGGCTCCATTATTGTTGAGCTCAGCAACAGGTGAGTTTGATCTGAATTAACAGTTAATTGGCAGTGATACTCTATTGTCTGCCTCAAACCATTAAAGGCTGTGGGATTTATCTATTACCTTTTATGATTCATACTGACATCAAAGTAAGCCAAAGGGATTTGGCCTTGAGGCAGTCTGCATTATGTCTGCAGTATTCTCGATTTTATTTGCATAAAAGATGAACGCCCATACCATCCTGGAATCTGGACTTCCATGAGAAAGGTCAGAATAAAGTGGATTGAATTATTTCAACAACTATTAGATGGATGCCATGACATTTTGTAGATATTCACGGTCCCCAGAGGATGAATCCTAATTACTTAGTTGATCCCCTGACTTTTCTTCTAGCACCACCACCAGGTCAAAATTTCAATTTCCCTAACTCATTGGTTTATGACCAAAAACTTGCTAAATGAATGACACTCACATCAGCCTTAGCTGTACTTTGTGTTTAGTGCAAATTAGCAAATGCTGACACGCTAAACTAGCATGCTGTGTTACTATGTTCACCATGGTGAACATTGTCAACATTATACCTGTTAAATATCAGCATGTTACCATGCTGACATTAGCATTTAGCTCAAAGCATTCCTGCCTAAGTACAGCCTCACAGAGCTGCTAGCATGGCATTTGTGTCCCAAATCCATACTACATACTAATTCTATAAAGTATGTACTACATGCTACATGTATACTGTTTTGGCAGTTAGTTCACAAAAAAAATATCAACATTCATAACCATGTTATACTAACAGGAAATAATACAATACATGCAACGTCAGACATCAAACTGCCACTTAAGATCACTGCCAATCACTGCCAATTAAACTTAACTAAATATAAAGCTGAGGGGAGCTGCAGATTCAGGTAATAATTATCTGTAGGTTCATCATTATAAGAAACCCCTTCACATTATCACATTGATTTTACATTGTCATTTGATACTTTATTAGAAAAATATAAATTATATCGCTTTAAATATTTAATACTTATTTTTTGTTTTCCAAGATCCTTGAGCTGTCTCACCACCATCCACAATTGATTTACATTTTTTGAAGCTGTGAGTAGCTCCTTCATTTCCTTTGTGCATTGCATTGTGGGACAAAAGTGTAAATGAAGAGCAATACATACTGCACTGAGTATAGTTAATTTCCTCTTCCAATGTGAACACCCCATACTCAAAACCTGCTTAGAATTAATATGTAGTATAAAACTGGGCCACAGCTAATGTCTGGTGCTGGGTGAAGTGCTAGCCATTATATTAGGGACTGACATGCTCGATGTCACATTTCTTGTACAGTAAAAGCCTGCATGAGTTGCCACCAATCTAAGGTGTTTTATAAAGTGTGTGTGGAAGTCAGTAGGAGGCACGGTGAGAGTGGGATGTAACCATGAGCACATGATGTACTCTGTGCTCTAACACAAATCCTCAAGGACCCCTGCAGCTTGCTTTGGGTGTGCCCCCTTTTTTTTCCTCAGACACACAGGGTAGAGGTATGACTTGTCTAAAGCTTGGGTGTGAGTTATAGTAGAGAATTTAATTTTTTAAGTTTTAAGGCTATATGAAATTCTCAGCATCTCATGACCCATGGATAAAAAAAATAATCCACCAACCAGTAAATAACCAGGCACACAAGGAAACACGCACACACTGCCCCATTGTGTATGTTACACACACAAACCTGCAGGGAGGTGTGCTCTACAGCAAAATACATCCTGATAATCTTAGACAGAAAACAAGTATAATGACTTGAAGGAGAAACAGGAGCACTTTAGAATGATGATGATATGCAGTGTAACCTTTATTAGATGAGCTGATATTTAACTCAATTCAATTTATTTAAATAGTATTTCATTGCACTTTTCCTATGGAGCAGGTCTAGACCTTTTATTATTTACAGAGACCCAACAAATCCCACCGTGAATAAGCATTTGGTGACAGTGGCAAGGAAAAACTTCCTTTAAGAGGCAGACACCTTGGACAGAACCAGATTCAATGGTGGGTGGCCATCCGCCGCTGCCGTGTTTTTTTAAAAGAGAGAGAGAGAGAGAGAGAGAGAGAGAGAGAGAGAGAGAGAGAGAGACAGAGAGAGAGAGAGGTTTTGGGAAAGGGGTGGGAGAGAGGGCGGCACAATGCAAATACCACCTAGAAGTTTTTTTAAATAGTAGAAATGTAATTGTAGTGTTAATATTAATAAATTATTAATAATAGGAATGACAGCTATAGGAAAAATAATGGAGAGAGATGTCTAGTTAGTAACATGAAGTAATAAAAATGCATACAGATGTAGAGGGAGAGAAGACAGAGGTGCATCATGGGAAGTCTCCCGGCAGTCTAGGCCTATAGCAGCATAACTAAAGGATGGGTCAGGGCTCACCTGAGCCAGCCCTAACTATAAGCTTTATCAAAGAGGAAAGTCTTAAGCCTACTCTTAAATCTGGAGATGGCGTCTGCCTCCCGAACCCAAACGGGGATCTGATTCCACAGGACAGGAGCTTGATAACTGAAGGCTCTGGCTACCATTCTACTTTTGGAGACTCTAAGAACCACAAGTAACCCTGCATCCTGGGAGCACAGTGTTCTAGTCGGGTAATAAGGTATTATGAGCTCTTTAAGATACGATGGTGCCTGACCATTAAGAGCTTTGTAGGTGAGGAGAAGGATTTTAAATTCTATTCTGGATTTTACAGGGAGCCAGTGCAGAGAAGCTAATATTGGAGAAATATGATCTCTTATATAGTTCTTGTCAGTACATGTGCCACAGCATTCTGGATCAACTGGAGAGTCTTAAGAGACTTATTCGGGCAGCCTGATAATAAGGAATTGCAATAGTCCCACCTAGAAGTAACAAATGCATGGACTAGTTTTTCAGCATCATTTTGAGACAGGATGTGCCTGATTTTTGCAATGGTGCGTAGGTGAAAGGAGGCAGTCCTTTAAGTTTGTTTCATGTGGGAGTTAAAAGATAAATCCTGATCAAAGATAACTCCGAGGTTCCTTACGGTGCTGCTGGAGGCCAGGGCAATGCCATCTAGAGTAATTATATCTTTAGATAATGTGTCTTGGAGGTGTTTGGGGCCAAGTACAATAACTTGTCTGAGTTTAACATTAGAAAATTGCAGGTCATCCATGTCTTTATGTCCTTAAGGCATGCTTGAAGTTTAGCTAACTGGTTAGTTTCATCTGGCTTGATGGAGTGTTTCCTAATAATATTGCCTGGAGGAAGCATATTATATTATTATATATAAGGTGAATAGAATCAGTCCAAGCACAGAAACTTGTGGAACTCCGTGACTAACTTGGGCGTGCACGGAGGACTGACTAGGATGTACAAACTGAGATCGATCTGATAGATAGGATTCAAACCAGCTTAGTGTGGCTCCTTTAAAGTAAATTACATGTTCCAATCTCTGTAATAGGATGTAATGATCAATGGTATCGAACATAGCACTAAGATCTAACAAGACAAGTACAGAGACAAGTCCATTGTCTGATGCAATTAAAAGATCATTTGTAATTTTCACCAGTGCTGTCTCTGTGCTATGATGCACTCTAAACCCTGACTGAAAATCCTCAAATAAACTATTGTTATTTAGAAAGTCACACAACTGATTGGCGACTGCTTTCTCAAGGATCTTAGAAAGAAAGGGAAGGTTAGATATAGGTCTATAGTTGGCTAAAACCCCTGGATCAAGAGTGGGCTTTTTAAGAAGCGGTTTAATTACAGCTACTTTAAAAGGACTGTGGTACATAGCCTGTTAATAAAGACAGACTGATCATATCCAGTAAAGAAGTGCTACCTAAGGGTAAAACGTCTTTAAGCAGCCTAGTTGGAATGGGGTCTAAGAGACAGGTTGATGGCTTAGATGAATTAATTGTCGAAGTTAGTTGAAGAAGGTCGACGGGAACAAAGCAGTCAAAATATATATCAGGTTTTACAGCTGTTTCTAAGGTTCCTGTGTTTGAAGATAAGTCGGTATTGGTTGAAGGCAGGACGTAATGGATTTTTTCTCTAATAGTTAAAATTTTATTATTGAAGAAATTCATGAAGTCGTGGTGGTTCAATAGAGCTATGACTCTCTGTCAGCCTGGCTACAGTGCTGAAAAGAAACCTGGGGTTGTTTTTATTTTCTTCTATTAATCATGAGTAGTAAGCTGCTCGGGCATTACGGAGGGCTTTCCTATATGTTTTAAGACTGTCTTGCCAGACTAAACGAGATTCTTCCAGGTTGTTGCCATTTCCTTTCTAGTTTTCATGATGTTTGCTTTAATTTGCAGGTTTGGGGGTTATACCATGGAGCTAACCTTCTTTGTTTTATTATCTTCATTTTTAGAGGAGCGATAGAATCGAATGTCGTTTGCAGTGAGCCTGCAGCGCTATCAACTAGATGGGTTGAGATTTGCATAGGAGTTGTCTGTTATACTGAGACATAACTTTGAATTAAATGCAGATGGGATCGCTTCCTTGAATATCAGCAATATCAGATAGACATCTACAGTAAGAGTTTTTGCCTAATGGCGTGTAGTCCAGTAATAGCAGTTCAAAAGTTATTAAATAATGGTCTGATAAAGAAGGATTCTGTGGAAAGACTATTACAGTTTTTCTCAGTCGCTTTGGTACATATCTCAGATCAGAATTTAAATTCTCAAAACTACCTGTTCAATTCTCACATCATTGTGTCACTTGTGCACATCAAAAAAGCAGTTTCTCATTTCTTTGAACAAGTTGCAAATGCTTTGGTACATCCATGCAAATGATTATGTACAATTCTCTGTTGTTTCCTACATTATCAGTTGCTTATGTCATGTTGATCAAAATGGATTATATTGGGTCTCTGTTGAATAGTCTCACCCCCCACAACATTTAGGCACAAGCTCATAGCATAAGTCTTTACATGCAAAATGGTTGAACAAGTTATCATAATATGTCAAGCATATTTCTATACTTTCTATATTTCCGTTAGGCTTTTTTCTAAATCTGTCCTGAATTGGTAAATTGCTCCCAGGTGAATCTTGACTTTCTCTAACGAAGGTGCTTCTCATGAAGCATCAACTAGCAGGTATATATATAGCCGGAGCAACAGAATGTTACAATGTTTGACAATGGAAGGACAAGGAATTGGACGGGGTCAACAGCCAGAGAGAAGACGAAGAAGAGGAGTGAGGCTGCGTGGTGGAGGAATGGAAGGCAAAACCGAGGAAGAGGCAGAAGAGGCCGAGGACATATGCGCGTTCCTGATGAGATTAGAGCCACACTCGTAGACCACGTTCTCAATCATGGTCTTACAATGGCCGAGGCTGGTCGAAGGGTGCAGCCAAATGTTGGAAGAACAACTGTGTCCTCGATTATTCAGACTTTTCGTCGACAGAATAGGTATGTAATCTAACAATAGGCATTGTACACTGTACTTTCCTTACTAATTTTTTTCCCCACATAGGACTGCAAGACAAATTCACAGGGGTGGCAGAGGGCCCCTTTTCACACGTGAACAGGAGGAGGCCATTTGCACCATGGTAATAGAAAACAATGCAATAAGACTAAGGGAGATAAAAAGTGCCATTATAGAGGACAACAACATCTTTCAAAACATCCAAACAGTCAGCATCTCAACCATTGATAGGGTGCTGAAAAGACACCAAATGAATATGAAGCAGCTCTACACTGTTCCGTTTGAAAGAAATGGTGAAAGAGTGAAGGAGCTGCGTTACCAATATGTACAGGTAAAACATGTATGAGCATGCAGCAACTGTACCTCAGAGTAAACAGTACAACATTGTATAGTGATATACAGTACAGTAAGTGTAAACTTGACACATTGCATCTTCTTTTCTACAGCCATAGCAAATATGTGCTGTATACATTTGATGTAACCGTATCTTGGCCAAAATGAAAATGCATGTAATTCATAAAACTCATTTTGTGTCTTCTGGATATAGCGTATAATGGAACTGGAAGCAAGTGAACCACCGCACAGCTTCCTCTACATGGATGAAGCTGGCTTCAACCTAACAAAACGTAGAAGGCGTGGTCGAAATATCATCGGCCACAGAGCTACAGTTGATGTGCCAGGCCAACGGGGCGGAAACATAACCATGGGTTGTGCAATCTCTGAGAATGGTGTGCTAACGCATATTCCCATTATTGGGCCATACGATACAGAGCGTCTTGTCACCTTTTTAGACACTCTCTACAGGGATCTCATCCCTGAACAAGAGAGGGGTCAGATTGGAAATGACCTGCCAAAGTATGTGATCGTTTGGGACAATGTCAGTTTCCATCATTCCAACATCATCAGGCAATGGTTTGCTGCCCATGACGGGATGCTGATGGAGTTCCTCCCACCCTACTCTCCATTCCTTAACCCCATTGAGGAATTTTTCTCAGCATGGAGATGGAAAGTATACGATCGTCAGCCACGTACACAAATGACCCTTCTGGCTGCCATGGATGCAGCATGTGACGACATCACAGCAGATGCCTGCAGAGGCTGGATAAGACACTCAAAAAGATTCTTCATTGCAAGAGAAGATGTTCGTTGTGATGTGGATGAGAATTTGTGGCCCAACAGACAGGATCGTCAAGAGGTGGAGGAAGATTGTAATTCCTTAATGTAATTTCTACAGCACCGCATGTACAGTTTTTCCTATGTTCACATTTCTTCTTTAGGTTTTTTTTGTGTGCTATTCAGTGCTGTCTTTTCATTTCTGTATCTCAATGACATGTTCTGTCAATAAAATACAGTACAAACAGTAAGAGTGTAAATTTGAATCTTTTCCATTCTCTTGCAATTACACTCACACATACACTAAGATGTAACTTACAATTGACAATAATTGTCATCAAAACTTTAGCCATAGTTTCCATCAGAACATCCCTCCAGAGTAAACTGTTATTGTGACAACATGACTAAACAATTTGACTGTCTTATCCGTACACAATGACACAAGGACTTGTCATTCTGATGGCACTGACATGTTCATTGACACAGATATTTACTTTTGAGAGATGAACTAAGAATTTTGAGTAAGAGAGTGGCTTTTGCAGGTTATCCATGGTGTTTTGCTATTTGTACAAATTGTTTTGAGAAATGCACCAAAGCGACTGAGGAAAAACTGTAAATGTTCAATTTCAATGCCATATACCAGAACAAGGTCGAGGTTGTGGTTAAAACAGTGAGTGGCTTCATGTATACTCTGACAAAAGCCAATCGAATCTAATAATGAGATAAATGCAGTACTAAGGCTATAATTTTCAGCGTCCACATGAATATTAAAATCACCTACAGTAATTACTTTATCTGTTTTAAGGACTAAACTTGATAAAAACTCAGAATAAGGACCAGGAGTGTGGTGCACTATAACAAATAAGGCTGTTGTGTTTTCCAGGTCGGGTGTGAAAGACTAAGAACAAGGCTTTCGAATGAGTTATAATTTAGTTTAGGTTTAGGGTTTATTAATAGGCTTGAGTCGAAGATGGCTGCAACTCCACCTCCTTGGCTAGTGCCTTGAGGAATATGAGTATTAATATGACTGGGCGGAGTGGATTAATTTAGGCATTAACATATTCTTCATGACAGAGATCTGATGTTTAAGAGTCCATATTTAATTATCCTATTTTGTTGTGCTATTTCAGCGTTTTTGTTTAGGTTTTTATGTATAACGCCTCTTCTGTTAACTTTTGGTTTTATTAATTTAAGTGGTCGGGGGCAGACACCGTCACTAAGGAATTTTGGGTGAGTAACTGCTCTGGATGCACAGAGAAGCGTGTAGGACTGCAACTCTGCCTGGACCACTTGTAAATTTTGTTCATACCTAAGAGAAAATTGGTGAATGCCACAAATTCTCTTAAGTCACTCGTATGTGCCACTTAAGAACAAATCTGTTCGTACGAGTGGTTCTTTCATGATACCCGTTGTCTCTTTTGTAACAAACATAAAAGGACCTCAGCTCAGTCAGGCGTACCAACCAAGGTCCACCTGAGTAACTTTCCTGCTAGGAGTAAAGGTACGGTCATATTAGCACCAGACTGCCAATATTCACTTCATTTTTCATTCACTTTAGCCGAAGCCCATATGACTGAGCAATTGGAGTTGGAGTTCACATTTGTCTCACCTGCAAATTTGCATCGTCAGCCAGTAGAAACACTGATGCAGTGTTGGACTGCAATTTGACCTTGGAAACCATAGCTGACAAAACAATTTCCACTCAAGGTCCACTTAATCGCTTGTTCTGGATCTTTCAACTATATCGCATGGTCTTCTTTATCAGATGAAGTTTTCTCAGTTGTTATGGAACTTTAGATGTTGACCATATCACATAGTTTCCGTTATTATTAATCAGTAATATTCAAGTCAGTATGTAGTTATTCTTCTAGCGATGTCCCATCACCTAGTTTAGTACAATATTGCACTACCAGACGACAAATTGCAGCATTACTTGCATTCATTATTTACAGTCTTACAGCCCCTGGTTTCCAGAAGGGTTCTGCCTTTGCCACCGGCCTCCAGAAGGGTTCCGCCTTTGCCACTGGTCTCCAGTGGCCTTCTGTCTTCGGCGCCAGCATCCCGCCAGATCCTCAGTGGTCTTTTACCTTCACTGGCCTCCAGAGAGCTTTGGTCTTCCCTGCTGGCATCCCGTCAGACCTCCAGAGACCTTCTGCCGCCACCGGCCTCCGGACAGGTTTCACCTTCGTCACCGACCTCCTGAGTTGCTCTGGTCATCACCCGGACCTACTCAGCCCTTCATCCCTGCCTCCTGGGTACCCCCCTGACTTGCTCTGCTCTTCTGTCCAATTTGTTCCACCTGTCAGTTGATTCCACCTGTGCTGGTGGGATGCCCGTGGCATATTTAGTCTGTGTTCTTCCCTTGTTCTGTGTCAGATCGTTGTTGTATCTCTGTCTAGCACCTTGGTTTCTTGTAACTGTGTGTTCTGGATTCTTTGTTTTCTTTTGTACCTTGCCTGTCTGTGGATTTTGGATTCTTCCTGCGCATCGCTGGACTTCTTCTCTGTTCTGGATTACTTACCTGCTGAGAGTTGCTTTTGGCCTGCCAATTCATTGTAAGCCTTTTTTGTTAGTAAATTACTGATCTGCACCAGCTCTACCTGCTAGTCTGCGTTTGGGTCCTGTGCCCTGGCATACCCTGTTTCCCGGCTTGACTAATCGTAACACACCATCTTTTCAACCTGATAAATTATCCCAACAAAACAAGTTTGAAACTATCATCCTTTCACTTAACGCTGAGAAGGCGTTTGACGAAAGTAAACTGGACACTTCTTATAAAAACTTATAAATTTATAAACTTAAAAATGTATTGTATTGAATTGTATTGAAGAGTAATTAATTCAATGGATCAAAACATTCTATAATACACCAAGAGCAGCAATCATGACTGACAACCTAATATCACAAAACTTCACACTCCACAAAGGCACCAGACAAGGATGTCCACTCTCACCTTCACTATTTGCACTCTTTATCGAACCATTAGCAGCTAGTCTGGCATTGCCAGACTAAAGGGGCGTTATCAACAGGCGCAAACCAAAATGCCTGTGGACGCAATTGGAAAGACCTACAACCATTCAGAGCAATGAAATGTGCAGAGCAACACATGCAAGTTATGGTGCTGCTTGGTTTGAGGAAATAGACAATGCAGTAACAGAATAATGATTTATATTTGATCAGCACTGCCTAGTTTGACAGATTGATCTGAGTTTTGTGAGCCTGGTGTCTTGTACTGTATCAACCAATCAGAGCAGCAAAACATGTCAAGTGTGATCTGGACCGGTAACGCTGTCAAGATGATCAGCTTGCTGAGAGCCTGAAATCACTTTTAGCAAAATTTAAATTTATATTTTTATAACCACAATGGTTATAAAGAATGGGTGATGATGGGTACTGATACCGTCCTTAGCTTAGCTGGATAGGTGATCGGGAGCAGGAAACACACACACTGGAGTTAGGAGAACATGGAGCTGAAGACAGAAATTCAGGAGAGGAGAAACACATTGCTCAAATTCTGGAGTCTGAAGTGTTGTCTGGTAGGGCAGAGCGTATTGTCCTTGTAGAAACGAGACCAGACACTGACTGAGGTGAGTGGGGTGTTTTTGTACTGGAGCTGAAGCAATGCAGATGAGTTTCAGGTGTGTAATTGGCAACAGGTGTTTGATTAGAATTCTTGTGGGGGAGCCTGCTGTGCTTGTGGGGCTGTAGAGCCTGGCGTGTCTGACAAAATGTACCATTTCACTAACGGTGAACCTTTAAACTCTATAAATAACATTTTATTTTTGTCTTTACAACAAAGTGCTCTATCTTAGATTGATGATCAGTTCTAGTCTTTTTAGGAGAATAATCTGTAAGTAAAAACAGCTAAATGATTTTTGTTACCTGAAAATGCAACAGAGTTGAGGGACTACCTTTAAGCCCTGAGTTGTCCACACAATGCTAATGTCACAATGCTAATGTTGCTATGTGTCTGCTGGGTGTGTAAATAGATAAGAATTTGTACTTTTACACCAGTACTTTTACTTGCGTATAATATTCTAGTACTCTTTCCATCCCT